>NC_092412.1:64938577-65218577 GCF_040894005.1 Engystomops pustulosus
TAATTATAGTTTAACAAATGGCATAATTAAAGTTTTGTTTGGTAAATACATTGGAGGTTTTTACTATTTCTGAACACTGTTGTCAAATCTGATGTTGCTGGGAAAGTCCCTGCACCCTTGTACTGTGTTTACGGGGTGATATTATATATTTAAGTAATTTTCAGACACTTATTTTTTTCCAAATGCAAAAAAACCCCTCTTTTTTTACATATAAACTGGTATTTAAAGATGCATGTCTATATGATTGAACATTATATTTGTAAATGGGCACCAAATCTGTTTTCACTCTGCCGAATGCCATCTTGGACTCATACACTGTAGATGCACAGAGGCAAGGGGAAGGAATGAGCAGGAACAATAAGGTCTTCCACCCGGCAGCTATAAGTGGACTGCATATTCACAGACAGAGACTACAGTCAAAAGAGCTGCTAGAAAGGTTACAGAAAGAGAGTTATATCTCATCCATTGAAGAACTGATTTCTGAAATGTCTGCTGAAAGTTAAAAACATAAATACTATGAAAAAACATATTTGTTAAAGTACCAATAATTTAATAAAGCCAATAACATGACGGGTTTAACAATGACAGGTAAATGACATAAATAATATAAATGGCCTAACTGCTTTTATTTAACCAGAAATCAAAGGTGATACAAATTAGTTGCTAGTAGTATGGCTTGTAAATGCATATATTTTAGGACTAATTTCATTTATATGCAGCAACCAATGGCTTCTGCTCTGCTTCAATTTAAAAGATAAGGACTTGAATGCAGAACAAAGGCAGTCATGAAAAGGGCTGTGTTTCCATCTGCTTCTATGGGGCATGCGGGTGTAGATCATACATATTGAATTTCATCACATTAAGGCCACTTCTACACTAGCGAGTGTGATGCGATGAACTCGCATCACACTCGCAACGCAAGCTGCCGGGAACGCACGGCCCGAACCCTGCACCGCGGGAGTGAACTGACATGCTGAGTTCACTCCCGCGGTGCAGCGTTCGGGCCGTGCGTTCCCGGCAGCTTGCGTTGCGAGTGTGATGCGAGTTCATCGCATCACACTCGCTAGCGTAGAAGGGGCCTAAGAATGCTTGCTATATTGTTCCTAAATTGTAGATTTCTTAAGCCTTTTCCCACTGATAGACCTTTGCCAGATTTGGAAGGACTGGATTTCTGTCATGTAGTTATTACTACTGGCTGTGCAAAATGAAAGAGTGGGTGGCAAAGAGCGTAGATTAGGTAAATCTAGTAGTACATAGAGTTCTAAATGTAAGGCAATTTGTGATAGCAGATAAAGTATTTGCTGCTATTAGTTTTGCATTCAGACTGTAAGAAGGCTTTTTATTTTGTGAGCTGTTCAGCAGGGGTGGATGTCTTTAGAAACAGAAGAGTCTTTGTGACATATGTATTGCTCATAAATTCTGCTGTGAGACTAACTAGTTCATTTAGTAACTAGGCACAATGAAAAATACACATTTATTGATATGTATGAGTGAATATATATGTACCATGGAGCAGCTGTAAATGTTCTGGGTATTATTGACCCATTGGTGCCGAGCCCTTGTTCGGTTTTGCATTTGCATTTTTTGCTCCTCTCCTTTATTTTATTTTTCAGTTTGTGGACCTGCTTTCTGTAGTATTGAATATTCCATGCCATGTACTGGAGAGTGAGAAAAAAATTCCAAATGCAGTGAAAATTACAAAAAAAACTTATTTTGCCCCATTTTTTTGTGGGCTGTGTTTTTATGGCTTTTATTGTGCTATCTAAGTGGCACATCTTCTTTATTCTCTGGGTTGGTATGATCACAGGAATACCAAATTTAAATGGGCTTTATTAAGATTTAATTAATTGTAAAAAATGAAAACCTTTTGTACAAAAATTTTTTTTATTTGTTTTGCTGACACTAATAACTTTTTCACACTTTGGCGTACGAAGCTGTGTAAAGTGTCATTTTGTGGGAGGTGCCTATACCTAACATATTTAGGATTTCTGTGTTTCTTTTTATATCAATTCTACTGCATCAAGTCATGGAGGTGTTCGAGTCCCTGTGTCATCATCATCATTATCTCCTCTCTGCTCTGCTAGCTCTTCCTCCTTCCTCCCTCTCCCTATCTCATGCAGTGGTTAGCTGACGTGTATCCCTTGCAGCTTCCAGTGTCTTTCTGGTATTGCGGGCAGAGGCAAACATGCTATGATGTCATGCCGCAGCAACACCACTGCGTCATAGCATGTGGGTGGGCCGAGCATGTTTAAGACTAAATTATTCAGTCCTTAGTCATGATCATGACTAAGGACTGAATAATTTAGTCCGAAACGCGTAGATCGTGTACTGGTGGTCACACAAGTCATGGCTGTACGTTTTTAAATATGAAGAATAAAATGCTATGATTTTAGAAGATTTTGTGAGTGCTGGAATACGTCCTCACCTTTCAACATGTTCCGGTCAGCCGACAGGACTGTCTAATTCCCTGCACCACGGGCTGTATGAGAAACTGTGATTCCCTACACGCTGCAAACAACAACGTGAGTGAGCGGATATTTCCCTTTCCTTTTTTTCAATATTTGGTATTATGTTTGTTCTTACTGGGGCCTGCAAGTCCCATTGTTGTATTTGTTTTTCTGTTGAGTTATTGTAATTAAAAAAAATATTTTATTATGTTTATTATTTCTAAATTGCTTCATGGTACATCTAGTTCCAGATTTGTATACTTCTTGCTCTAAGGTCTTATGTAGCTGCAAACCTCCCTTATCCAGTTACAGATCTTCCACAGCTTTAAAAATCACATTTAAAGTCCATATTCCGTTCAGTGTTTTGTTGATGAACATTAATGTGTTTATTCTCATCTAATTTAATTATCAGTTCCTGTAAGTGGCTAGTAATGACCGGATTCTGCCATGTTTCCGACTGAATGGCTTCTATTTTCATGCAGAGAATGCATTTCTTATTCATACAAAACGCTATGAATTTCTCTTTTATTTTCTTTAAGTCTCCTACGTATAGGAAATACATAAATATAGAGAATGTTACATAACAATGCTTACATCCCCTCAAGCTAGGAGAATGCACTCATGCGCAGGACACTGTACAGAGGTATACAGCGCTGTGCATTACATGACTTGCCTTCTTATTTGGTCGATTTCTGCTAAAAATAAACAGAGCAAATAATGAATTTCGACTTTAGATCCAAGTGTATAATTTTGTCTGTTTCAGTCTTCTACTTAGAAGCTGAATGTTATTCAATGTACACATTGCTCTATTCGGGCAAAGAATACTTCTTTGTGCACCATAAAATATTTCACAGTTTACAAAGCTTCAAAATGCAGTTTTCCACGACAAATCAATGTCCATATCATTGTGATCACTTCAGTGGTGCGTGCATTTATCAAGAGACCAACATTCTACTTCTGAAACTTTTTTTTTTAGCTTGGAGAAGCAACATACTCAGCACAAGTTACTTATCTCTAATAACTGTTAATGTGGTACTGAAAATTAAACCAATATATCTTCATATACCGCAGGCGAAAGGGGTTCTTCCCTGGTTTCCCTGGAAACATGTTCTCCAAATTGGAGCATACCAAGTTCCTTTTAAAGGATTGTATTGTGGTGGTAAAGCATAAATAAAGGACAAAGAATTGCTTTCTTCTACATAAAAAAGTTGCAGTAATTCTGAATTGTACAAGTTATAAAATAAAATAAAGCATCCTGGTTCCAAAATCCTAAGAAGAATAATTGAAATGCAGGGTTATACCTCAACAACTTGGGATGGGGCTTCATGAATAGTAGAAGACGATATTGGGATTTCCATGGTATTATTTACAGACCAGAAAACTAAATGCAATCCCTGCATTTCAAACCGGTTGTCTTAATTGGTTTCCATGAGTGTCTCATAACTTCCATGTAGTAAATCAAGTGTTTATGATCATACGTGACTAGAGGAACCAAACGGTAAAGAGAGAGGACAGCAATCCACAGCGATCCCTCTAGGGGTTTGGTGCCCGAAGCCAGCAGTTCAGGCGTTCAAAACTTCAAATACGGCATATTGGAAGGAGAAAGCCACAGCACCGAGGAGTAGGATGTGAAGAAGTCTTTATTGGTACATCATCCAGGCATAAAAAAGCGACAATTCGATTCTAATGTGAATATTTTTCAAGCATGCTTTTCAAGCGTCGCTTTTTTATGAATGTCTAAATGGCTATTGAGGGTTTTGGACACATTCATGATTAGAACAATAAATGGGCATGATCCCTAAAAACGGTTGTGGTTTGTTGGGAAAGGGGCACAAAGCTGAAATTATGCAAACCCACAAACATTTTTGCAGACCCGAGGCTGCCCTGAGGCTAAATGGTTTCAGAAGATTCGTTACAATGAGCCAGTGGCTCATTGTAATGAATCACATGCAAAAACTCCATATACTGCAATACAGAAGTATCGCAGTATATGGTAGGAACAATCTGACTATCTAGGGTTAATGTACCCTAGATGGTCTTAGAAATTGTGAAAAAGAAAAAAAAAGTAAAAAAAAATGTAAAAAATTAATAAAAGATACAAAATATAATAAACAGTAAAAATCACAAACACATCAGGTATCAGCGCGTCCCAAAATGCCTGATCTATCAAAATATAAAAGCGGTTCTAACCGGCGGCGACCTCTGAGATGGGAAATGGCGCCCAAATGTGACTTTTACACCTTTTTACATGACATAAAAAATATAATGATAAGTGATCAAAATGTCGCACAGTCCTCAAAATGATAGCAATGAAAACTTTGTCTCATTTCGCAAAAAATGACATAAAGTATCACACAGCTCCGTACACGACATGTTATAATAAATAACATCACGGGAAAGTAAAATTTGTTATGCACAAAGTAAGCCCTCACACAACTCTGTACACGGAAAAATGAAAAAGTTATGAATTTTTGAAGGTGGAGAGCGAGAAATGAGTGATAAAACCCTGCCTCCTTAAGGGGTTAATACTAATTGTATTAATAATTAATATTACTGCTTCAACTAACTTTTAAATGCATAAAAAAGTATTCCAGGCTTCCTGCCAGCAAACTGCATCAAGTCATGGAGGTCTCCGAGTCCCTGTGTCATCATCATCGGGGGAAGGGAAAAAGAACTGGTAGAATGGATAGGAGATAATAATAATGATGATGACGACACAGGGACTTGGACACCCATAAGACTTGATGCGGTTTGTTAGCAGTGGGGCCATATGGGGCGCCATTTGTTCACAGTACATTTTGTGACACGGAATCCATTTTGTAAGCACAGAATAATTTTGTGTTCACAAAATATTCTGCTTGAAGACAAAATACATTACACTTGCACAAAACTACACATTTAGTGAACACCAAATTTATTTTGTGCTTACATAATAGATTATGTGAACAAAAAAACAATTTTGTGTTTACAGAATCATTTTTTGTGACACAGAATTAAATTTTGAAGACACAAAATGCCATTCTGTGAGACAAAACTCTTATTCTGTACAATAAAATCTATTTCTATGAGACAAAATACCATTCTGTTTGACAAAATGCCATTCTGTGTGATGGAATTCTACTTCTGTACTACAAAATACTATTCTGTGCGACAGAATTCCACTTCTGTACTACAAAATACCATTCTGTGCAACAGAATTCTACTTCTGTACTACAAAATACTATTCTGTGCGACAGAATTCTACTTCTGTACTTCAAAATGCTATTCTGTGCGACAGAATTCTACTTCTGTACTACAAAATGCCATTTTGTGCGACAGAATTTTACTTCTGTACTACAAAATGCTATTCTGTGCGACAGAATTCTACTTCTGTACTACAAAATGCCATTCTGTGCTACAGAATTCTACATCTGTACTTCAAAATGCTATTCTGTGCGACAGAATTCTACTTCTGTACTATAAAATGCCATTTTGTGCGACAGAATTCTACTTCTGTACTACAATATACCATTCTGTGCGACAGAATTCTACTTCTGTACTACAAAATACCATTCTGTGCGACAGAATTCTACTTCTGTACTACAAAATACCATACTGTGCGACAGAATTCTACTTCTGTACTACAAAATACCATTCTGTCGACAGAATTCTACTTCTGTACTACAAAATACTATTCTGTGCAACAGAATTCTACTTCTGTACTACAAAATACTATTCTGTGCAACAGAATTCTACTTCTGTACTACAAAATGCCATTATGTCCAACAAAATTCCTATTCTGTGAGAAATATCTGTCAAACAAACTAGCCAACCAATCAAATGCTTCCTTTATTCCCAGGTCCTGGAGACAGCAGTGAAGCTCCAGCTCTGCTGTCATGCTGGAGGTTGTCAGGTCTCCCTGGTCTGCCCTGGTTGTGGTCTATAGATAGGGCAGGGACTGGATTGTGCTGATCTCCTAAACATTGTACTGTATATACACAGGAAAGTGTCTGCTCTGAGAAGTTACAGTAGAGTCTATTTCCTCGTGGTGTAAAGGACCTTTGATGACGTCATCGCCAAGTGACTTGTGTGGGAGGAGCAACTCTAGAGTTACACAGAAACCATGGAGATCTCTGATAGAACGGAGAGGAGGAGGTGGGGAGCAGGGAGAGGAGGAGGTGGGGAACAGGAAGAGGTGGGGAGAGGAGGAGGTGTGGGGCAGGGAGAGGAGGATGTGTGGGGCAGGGAGAGGAGAAGGTGGGGTGCAGGGTGACATGGATGTTATGTGGGGTGCAGGGTGACATGGATGTTATGTGGGGTGCAGGGTTACATGGATGTAATGTGGGGTGCAGGGTGACATGGATGTAATGTGGGTTGCAGGATGACATGTATGTAATGTGGGGAGCAGGGTGACATGTATGTAATGTGGGGAGCAGGGTGACATGGATGTTACGTGGGGGTGTAGATCATTCTCTACATTGAGGATCATGATTTTTAAAATTAAATGGTCCCCATCAGAAAAAGCAGGTCCTGGTGGATAGAGGGACCCGCTCCTTTAGCCCATTAGGATTTAGCATCTTCTATATAGAGCAAACTAAATGCTGGATGGCAAAACCGGGTCCCTGAGCCCACAAATATAAATACAAATATAAATATGAATATAAATATAGGTGTCGATATAAAAAACATGAATGTAAATATAGATATGGCTACAGATGTCAATGTAAACACATGAATGTGAATATAGAAATGGCTATTAAATATAAGTCTATAGGGCTGATGCATAGTTATAATGACAAATAATCAAAAGTCGGTCCATAGGAGAGGTAAATAAACGGATAAATATATAAATAGATAAATGAATGATAGAATTCATCCAACAATAAATAAATACACACATCGCTCAATAATAATTGGGCACCAAAGGGCACCAACATATATATATATATATATATATCACCAAGGGGCAATAGGATACGGTGACTAGAGGAGAACTGAAATACATAGGAATCAAAAGTAGTAGGAAATGATAGAAAATGGGGCATCATTTCCATGTAAAGGGCTCATACCTGAGAGCTTAGGTGCTGTCAGACTTGCCAGAGCTGTTGCTGGTTGCTTCTGGTGTTTGTCTCTTTAAGAGCAAGTGGTGGGGGAGCGGCCGGCGCCAGTCCAGAGGTGTGCGCATGCGTGGTTCACTCATGGAACCTAAAAGATGTCTGCCGAGTGGGTGGCGACAGGTAGGCAGAGAGAGCGCAGTGTGATGCCTGGCTCTGTACAGTACAGAATGGTGTGAGATGAATATGAAACGATATAGAATAAATGAAAAGAGGGGAGAGATTGATATAAATGGCAATACATGATTGAGAAGATGGGGAAATGGATAATTAATTAATGATACCGATAAATGAGAAAAATTGGGAATGAGCATGGGGAGTATATAAAGTGCAGAGATGCCTATATGATTAAACAAAGAAAAAATATGGGAATAGATTTAATATATATATGAAAATATACATAAAATATAGGCAAAAACAGCAGCACAGTCAAAAAACGATTTAGAAAGTTTTTAGGGTGATATCCAGTACTCTCACCAGCCAGAGTCCATAATAGATCCAAACATAAGAAACGGCAGCACTCCAAGATAGTGAAACAGTTTAGTGTTTATTCCACTTCAAGCAACGTCTCGGCTGTGTATCCAGCCTTTGTCAAGCCATTTGTGTCCAAGTGCATACAGATATATATACTCTTAGAGCTGTGACATCATATCCAGGGTAAACATTGCATACATATACAATAAAGTAGTATTTAACCTCTTCCCGCTCAGCGTCCGATATATCGGACGCTGAGCTCAGTGACTTAGCGCTCAGCGTCCGATATATCGGACGCTGAGCTGATGCCGGTTTGGCTCAAGATCTGAGCCGAACCGGCATCGGGAAAGACGGGGTTAACCCGTTAAATGCCGCGGTCAGCGCGACCGCGGCATCTAACATGTATCTGGGGGGGTCTTTCCCCCACGATCGGCCCCCCCGAACCGTTTTCGGGGTGCGCCGATCGTTGCTATAGTAACTCTGGGGTCCGATCTGGACCCCAGAGTTACCTGCAAGAATTGCCAGTAAGATGGCGTCTGTGACGTCATCTTACTGGCACAGTGCCAGCCTATGCAAGTGTATAGGCTGACACTGATAATACTCTGCAATACATGAGTATTGCAGAATATTATCATGAAGAAGCAATCAGAAGATTGCTTCTTCATGTCCCATGGTATAAAAGTGAAAAAGTAAAAAAAAAAATGTTATTCAATAAAAAAATAAAGTAATAAATCACTAAAAATGCCCAAAACCCCCAAAACATATAAAGAGACATATAACTAAAAAAAAAGTCTAAATCATAACACAAACCCCACATATATAGTATCACCGCGTCCGTAACAACCCGTAGAATAAAAGTAAATCATTATTGAACCCCCACGATAAACGCCGTAAAAAAAAACTGCTATAAACCTTCCAAAAATTATGATTTTTAGCTATTCAATCCCACAAAAAATGCTATAAAATGCGATCAAAAAACCATGTGTACTCCGACATGATACTGGTGCAAAGTACAACATGTCCCGCAAAAAACAAGCCATCAACCAGCTCCGTAGCCAAAAAAGTAACAATGTTATGCCACTTGGAAGACGGCAATACATAAATGATAGATTTTTCCCCACATTAGGGTTTTGTTTGACAAATTTAGTAAAACGTAAGAAAATATATTCAAGTCTGGTATCCCCGTAATCGTATCAACCCATAGAATAAAGATAACATGATTATTAGTCTATACGGTGAACACCAAAAAAAAAAAGAGTAAAAAATCCAGTACAGAATTGATGCTTTTCTACTCCTGCCCTCAAAAAAAGTTCCTAAATTTTCAACAATAGGTGATACCAACCCCAAAATGGTAACAATGGAAAAAGCATCTCATCCCGCAAAAAAAATGGCATCACATGGCCCCAATAACGCAAAAGCGAAAATTTTATAGCCTTCAAAAGGGGCCAATGAGGAAACTAAAATCCTGGCAGCTGCAGGGCGCTCCTTCCCTTCTGCGTCTCGCTGTGCGCCCATAAAACAAGTAACAGCCACATGTGGGGGGTCGCTGCACTCAGGAGAAATTGCAGAACAAATTGTATGGTGGGTTTTCTCTTTTTATATTTTGGAAATGTGTAAATTTTAGTGCTAAATGAACGTATAAGGGAACAATTTGACCATTCTAAATTTCACCTCCATTTTGATTCAATTACTATGAATATCTCAAGGGGTTAACAATCTTCGTAAAAGCGGTTTCTGATAGCTTGAGGGGTGCAGATTTGAAAATGGGTTGGTTATATACGGGGGTTTTGATGCTAAATATGTAAAATTTCATTCCAAACTGTATTTATCCCCAAAATAGTCAATTCTGAAAATCCGGAAAAGCGATATTCTTTTTGTAAGCCGCGTGACATCAAAATAAATTATCCAGACATATCAAAAATTATGAAAATGTAAAGTAGACAAATGGGAAATGTTATTCAGCAACTTATTTAGGTGGTAAATCTATTTGCCTGGAAACGCAATGATTTTGAATTTCGAAAATGGCAAATTTTTCAAAAAATTTATCATATTTTCTTTTTTTTTGTAAATAAACGCAAAACTTATCAGCCAAAATTTACCACTAAAATGAAGTACAACATGTGGGGAAAAAACTATCTCAGAATCGTTTTGATAAGTAACAGTGTTCAAAAGTTATAACCATATAAAGCGACGCAGGTCAGAATCCAAAAAATCGGGCTGAGCCTTAACCTGCAAAATGGCTGTGTCCTTAAGGGGTTAACATTATCTTTCACATAAACACAATTTTAATAAGTAGTGTATCCCTTTAACAGTATATAAAGTGTACAGCCATATGTGATCAAGTGATCGATTACCATACAGACATAATTTACATAGATTATAGTGTATGGTGTATATGGTATAGTGTATAGTGTATAGTGTAATAAGTCACCTGTAAGGGAACTTCCTCCTGGCCATGTTGTTCATAGACAAAACGCTAGCCGCGTCCTACAGACGCTAGTGCGCATGTCAGTAAGAGGTAGTGGCGTGCAGATCCTCTATTGCGCATGTCACGCATGCGCATCAGTACAACTCGCTACTGATGCCGCCATCTTAATTAAGGATAATGTGGATGGCCATAGGAGATTGTGGCGCATGCGCACCATAGGTCTGAACGTCCGGGACCGTCATTTAAACTAAGGGAAGTTCATTTCTGTAAACATCCGTTTACGATAAAAATGTGACACATGTCTCTAAATACATGAACATGTAAACAGGAGTCTAGCAGCTGAGAATCTTTAAGGAGTATGGCCTAGATATGATCTTTTAGATAGCGGTGAAATGCAGTCCAATTTACTCTGGTCTGGTCGAAAGAGTCAGTGCAGTTCTTAGATGCACAAATTTTGCTAAAAAATGGTGAACTACAAACCGATTTATTTGTCAAACCAACTGACAAAAATAATTTACTTCATTTTTTGGGGGTGATTACTCTTGAAATAATGAGTTCATTACCCTATAGGCAATTCTTGAGGGCACGTCGGATCACCTCGAATGACTCTTTTCTTCAAAAAAACTTTGATGAATTTTCCACTAAATTTAGAGACAGGGGTTACCCCGCATCCCTTATAGCCGAATACAGAAACAAAGTTCTGGATATGGAGAGAAAGAATCTCCTACAACCCAAAACGAAACAAACAAAACAAAACCACATACCCTTTGTATCCACTTATACTGAAATTAGTGGTGACATGGGAAAGATTATCCATAAGAATTGGCATATCCTTGCTGATGCGTTTCCAACAATCCCAGAATTTAAAGTCCCACCCCTTCTATCTTACAGACGCACGCCGAATCTGAGAGACAAGTTAGTTAGGGCTGATGTGGGAACAAAAAAGAAAGAAAGGCAGACTTTTCTGGCCCCTCAAAAGAAAGGCAGCTTTCCTTGCAGGCAATGTGTAAACTGCATTATGATGCTAGAGGGAGAAAAATTCACACACCCAATAACTAACACCACGTATGAAATTAAAGGGGTTGTCCGAGAGTTATGGAAATTAACTAAAGGTGGCCGGAGGGGGCTGCTTAAAAAAATAAAGAACTACTTACCTTCCGGTGCCCTCCGGTGTTGCTCCGGTCCGGGCGCCATGTAAACAAACATGGCCCCCGGAGCAGGGCTGGACTCCGCTTCTGGCCAAACCCAACAACCTTCCGGCCGGCATTCACAATGCTGTGAATAGGGACGGGTAGGCGTGCCCGGTCACGGACGGCCGGAAGCTGAGTCCAGCGCTGCTCCGGCGGCCATGTTTGTTTACATGGCGCCCGGACAGGAGCGTCAGCAGCGCGGGGCACCCACAGGGCGCTGGAAGGTAAGTAGTTCTTTATTTTTTAAAGCAGCCTCCTCCGGCGACCTTTAGTTAATTTGCATAGCTCTCGGACAACCCCTTTAAGCAGTATCTTACGTGTAATTTGGATCACGTCATTTATCTATTGCAGTGCCCATGTAATCTATGGTACATTGGTGAGACGACCCTCGATTTCAAGACCCGGATTAATCACCATAGGTACACTATTAGGGCTGGCAGAAACGATCTCCCGGTTCCTAAACGTTTTTCTGACTGCAAACATAGAGAGGGACAATTGAGGTTTCGCCTCATAGACAGAATTCCGCCCCTCAGGAGAGGAGGGGATAGGATGAAACTTTTGAAAAAACGAGAATTAGATTGGATCGATAAGTTAAATACATTGAAACCCAATGGGTTAAACGTTGATTTCAAAATAAGCGGAATTTTTTGAATCCTGGTTTGCCTCTTTTACTACTCCAATTCCTTGACAAAAATAATCTTCTATGTCGGTTTTTGTGATTTTACATACAATACTAACCGTAATTTTCTTTTTTTCTAAAGATCACTTTCTCACGATCGCACTTTGTCACGTACACAATATTGCTGGACACCGTCTGTGGACTCCTCCTTTGGCTCCTCTGCTAAAAAATGTTTGTTGTTTGCATAGTTTAATAAAAGGTTTATTTATGATAATTTTGGCTCCTGATTAACTGATGCCAAGGTTATTGGTGTTGCAGATCCATAATGACTATGATCACATATTGACTACTTATCTTGGTGGATGGAGACTGGGCCGACTACCACTTGGACTGTGATTAGGACGTTGCAGCGTATATATTTAGCAGTCTATATAATATACAGATTGGACGTTGCTACTTTATGTCTTTTTAGGTTTATACTGACCACTAGGGCTTTCCTTAGTTCACTAGTGGGGGAGAGCACAACGATAATTGCAGTTGGTGATGGGGACATCGCCACAGCTGATCGGGGGGCTTCTCCCTTCTTGCAGGGTGTGTGTTCTCCTTGTATACACCCCGTGTGAGTGCCCCACGTTATTTGTGACAGATAGAATTTTTTTGGCTTTGTGCTGAGTTTATAGCCCATAGTTTGTGGTTAGTTGTCTGCCTACCTATACTCGATACTCGATGTGTACCTTTGATATCTGTACTGCATTTCACCGCTATCTAAAAGGCCATATCTAGGCCATACTGCTTCAAGATTTTCCGCTGCTAGACTCCTGTTTACATGTTCATGTATTTAGAGACATGTGTCACATTTTTATCGTAAACTGAGGTTTACAGAAATGAACTTCCCTTACTTTAAATGACGGTCCCGGACGTTCAGACCTATGGTGCGCATGCGCCACAATCTCCTATGCCCATCCACATTATCCTTACATAAGATGGCGGCATCAGTAGCGAATTGTACTGATGCGCATGCGTGACATGCGCAATAGAGGATCTGCACGCCACTACCTCTTACTGACATGCGCACTAGCGTCTGTAGGACGCGGCTAGCGTTTTGTCTATGAACAACATGGCCAGGAGGAGGTTCCTTTACAGGTCACTTATTACACTATAATCTATGTAAATTATGTCTGCATGGTAATCGATCACTTGATCACATATATCTATCTATCTATCTCATATCTATATATCTCTATGATATTTATCTCATCTACCGCTGTTTTAGCCTCCAGTATAGCTGCAACCCAGCTTTCCTTGTCTCTTGAATGGGATGTCACCCTGAATGCTCCCGTAAGTATAATCTTCTATATTTGCTTCTGTGTAATGATCTCACATATTGTAATATTTTGCATGTGACCTATGAGAGTATAATCTCCTGGCCATCCATTATAAGCATATTACACATTATTACAGCCAGTCCTACTACTATTCATAAGTCGCATGAAGGTTTTACTGTTTCTCATTCACACCTATTACCTCATAAAATATAAAATATATATAATGTAGGGTAATTATATCATGACCCATCATTACCTGTGAGGAGTCATTTATATCATTGTCCTGGTGACTGATGAAAGACGTGGAGGCTGGAGCCATTGTTATGGTCTCGGCTTATGGCGGTTGTAATGGCCCCGGGCTATCACGGTGTATGGAGCCATTGTTATGGTCTTGGCCTGTGACATTGTATGGAGCCATTGCTATGGCCTAGCCTATCACAGTGTATGGAAAAATTGTTATGGTCTCGGCCTATGCCTGTGTATTGAACCATTTTTATGGTCTTGGCCTATGACGGTTTATGAAGCCATTGTTTTGGTCTCGGCCTATGACAATGTATGGTTTCATTGTTTTGTGCCCAGCCTATGACAGTGTATGGAGCCATTGGAATGTACCTGGCCTATGACATTGTATGGAGCCATTGTTATGGCCTAGCCTATCACGGTGTATGGAGCCATTGTTATGGTCTCGGCCTATGACTGTGTATGGAGCCATTGTTATGGTCTTGGCCTATGACGGTTTATGAAGCCATTGTTTTGGTCTCAGCCTATGACAATGTATGGAGTCATTGTTTTGTGCCCAGCCTATGACAGTGTATGGAGCCATTGGAATGTACCTGGCCTATGACATTGTATGGAGCCATTGTTATGGCCTAGCCTATCACGGTGTATGGAGCCATTGTTATGGTCTCGGCCTATGACTGTGTATGGAGCCATTGTTATGGTCTTGGCCTATGACGGTTTATGAAGCCATTGTTTTGGTCTCAGCCTATGACAGTGTATGGAGCCATTGTAATGGTCCCGGCCTATGACATTGTATGGAGCCATTCTTATGGCCTAGCCTATCATGGTGTATGGAGCCATTGTTATGGTCTCAGCCTATGACTGTGTATGGAGCCATTGTTTTGGTCTTGGCCTATGACGGTTTATGAAGCCGTTAGTTTTGGTCTCAGCCTATGACAATGTATGGAGTCATTGTTATGATCCCGACCTTTGAAGGTGTATAGAGCCATTGTTTTGGTCTCGGCCTATGACAATGTATAGAGTTATTGTTATGGTCTCGGCCTATTAGAGGGTATGGAGTCATTGTTACGATCTTGACCTACAACAGAGTATGGAGCCATTGTTATGGTCTTGGCCTATGACATTGTATAGAGCCATTGTTATGGTCTATGATGCCATTCTTATGGTCTCAGCCTTTGACAGTTTATGGAGCTGTTGTTATGGTCCTGGCCTATGATGGTGTACGGAGTCATGTGTCTATTACACTTGGATATCCAGCTGATACATCAGGGTCAAGGCATAGGAGGCGACAAAATGTCACTTGTCACCGGCTTATGTCTAGGATGGATTTTCCTCCTGGAAAATGGGTTCGGTCAGGAATTTTATTGATGGCCTATTTTCAGTAGTTGATTGTTGGAGCAATGACACACAACACCCATATGATCAACTGTTTGATGACCCATATACATAAAGTCTAGGAGCTGGAAGCAGCTGCCTCCTTGCCCCTGTAGTGTTCAGAAATCTCTACGGGAGACGTGGCTCTTAATGAAAATGTATGCTAGCCGTGGCTGAAGCTACATGGGCAAGGAGTAAACTGCTTCTAGCTCTATGTCCTTGTGGTTGTCCAGATGACCACAGATGTCTAGTTCCAACTCTTCAACTATTGATGGTCGATCCTTGGGAGCCCCTTTGTACCAATCTCTTTGTAAAAGACTGAAGGTACAGTAAATGGTAGTGTCATGTTGTGGATGTATTCTTACATTTCCAGGAGTCTTCCTAATACATTGGGGCACAACACAATATGATATTTAAGGCATGATCATGTTTGTGATAAAAAATATCCTTTTTTCTTCAGGGAAGCATTTAAGGGGTTTTCCCATCTGGGCACTTACATTTATTTTAATTCATTTTCCATATGTAAACATTTCTGTAAACATTCTGATTGGATGTTATTAAAAAAAATGTTCCTGTGTGAAGATAATTTCTTATAAATGTTGCCATGTTGTCCCTTAGAAACGAGATAGCTTCCTTGGATACGACCACCTCACATTTTGGCAGCGGTGGCCAGACATGCGCTAATGAGCCCTGCCTAACCACCTGGATTCAGTGATCATTACCACAGGACGGCTGGGGGGCATGCAGTAACTGCCGTACATCTCATATACAAAAACTTTTTGTTACTTTGTGAAATGACTCCAGCAGTGGTGGCCATATCCAAGGACACAGACTTGTTTTTAAGGGACCATATGGCAACATTTATGATTATCATCACACAGTTTTTTTTTATGAGATCTAATTGAAGAAATGTATATATATATATGGAAGATTAATATAATTGAATGTAAATGCCAAGACGAGAATACCCCTTTAAGTTTGTTGCACATCTGTCTGAGAGCTGACATCATGAATCTATATTTGGAGACTTCAGAGATGTAGGTTGGCCCTTCCATGGCAATATCTATAGATGGGCCTTAAGCTTCACTGCCAAGGACTCCTTGTCTAATGATGATGTTACAGCTTGATCCATGTAATGCTACATACATGCACACCAGGGGATGTTTTGGGATCTTTGGAGATGGGAGGGGTGAGTCCTCCATAGAGAGAAGGCTACCCAGCTCAGTCACAGTGCCGTGAGAGATGATATACTCAACACACCGTGACCTGGAGTAATAGACCTCAATGGTGGGCGATATCTGGCCCCAAAATGGGCATCCAGATCATGACCACTGCACGTGTGCATTAGGCCTAATAGGACCTATGGGACCCTCTAAGAGCAATATGGGGGTAGCTGTAATAATTCTTGAATAAAATATTAGCCCAATTTCTGCTCTGCTGATTGCCTGCATGGATATGGCTGATCACTGGAGGTTTATATGTATGTGTATAGGAATGATGAAGTCTCCTCTTCTCCCCCTCCCTCGCATTACGGTATTATATCTATTACAGATCTGACGGATATTTTGGCCATTAGTCACAGAGATGTCAGGACGTCACAGGTGTGAGGAGGACATGACAGGTCTGTATGGGAAATCCTACAACCATAATCCAGTGAACGTCGCCTGGTGATAATGTGGATCTTACACATGATGTAATACAGATGGAGGTTTCACAATCTTTTGTTCAACCAAGAAAGATTCTCTATTAGTCATTTAGATGCCGACACTTAGGATCACTATAAGGATTACATCTGAGCTTGTGACTTCTCCTATAGTGGAAAACCTAAATACCGTGGCTGACCGCAGAGAAGGCACTTAAAGCTGTGAGGTCCCAGTAAGAAATCTATAATTTACAGGTCTTCATAAGGGTAAGAAACTGTATATAAACCCCCAAAGGCTCATTGGCCATGGGTGACCTTAAAGGAAATCTACCATTGCAATCAAGCATGAAACCAGGGGCTCTTATTCTTAGATCCAGGCACCGTGACTGTGGTAATGTTCTTATATTTGTTATCTATGGCCTCTTTCCTTCTAAATTCAACTTGTACAATTATGCTAATGAGCCTATAGGACTCCTGGGGTTGTTACCAGAGACTCTCTGTGCTGCAGCTTCACAGACTATTACACTGTCTTCCCCACCTCCTTCTCCCCCAGCACAGAGGGACACTGGTAATACCCCCAGATCGCTTCTGGCTCATCAGAAGAATTATAAAGGTTAATTTCAGAAGGAAGGAGGCCATGGATAACACATATGTGTATGAGTAATTCATCCTGGTTTATCAGGATGGAATTTGATGGCAGATTTAATATTAGGATCTCACTAATTAATTCAGTTTTTCTATGAATTGAACCAAAAAGTCCTAAAATCAAATCTCATGAGTCACAAATTAGCATCAAAAACTGCAACTCCTTTCGCCACATGTCAAATATGAACAGCAACTAGACAAGTGGACAGGTCTTAAAAATAAAAAAAAGATCAGTAGAATTTATTGTATAGTAAAATGGCGCCAATTTTTGTAACAAATCAACAATTCAGTTATCAAAATTTCGCACATTTTTTTACTTCATTTTTTCCCATGTTTGTGGCTGTCTCTCCTTGTCAGAGCTGGTGAATGTGAAGCTGAGTTTTTACTATACATAGAGTCTCCCGGTGATACCCTGTTTCCCCTAAAATAAGACATCCCCTGAAAATAAGACCTAGTACAATTATGTTCCATCTTAAAAATATAAGGCCTTCCCTGAAAATAAGACCTAGTGGCAGACATTGCTACATCTCCCGACAAGCCGTACATTAGTACTTGTAGATTTTTTAGATGCTACAACAGGGTTGTCACATGGGTGAAGAATTGCAGAACAAATACGCTACAAGCGGCTACATGGACATGAAGGGGTTATTTAAGGAAAGTGCTATTGCTAAACATGAGAGATTGGGGCCAAATATCCCAATAGTTCAGAGTTTGGATAGTTATAAGGATGTTTTAGAAGTTGATTTTTCGGTTCACCAATAAATGTAAATTCTTGTTCAAGACATCCCCTGAAAATAAGACCTAGTGTATCGATAGGGGCAAAAACTAATATAAGACACTGTCTTATTTTCGGGGAAACAGGGTATCTATCTATATAGCCATGTATTATAACTGTAGCAGCCAATCACAGCTCAGCTTACATTCCTATCAAGCAGCTAATAAAATGAAAGCAGGGCTGTGATTGGTTAATATGGGTTACACTACTTTACTACAAACAGCTTATGTATAACTGCCTTATGTATAACAATGGGACATAGTTTGGCATATGTCAGACTAACTTGGACCTATGGATGTATATGGCAGGTATAAGGTGACCACCTGGACACTATTATGCAAATGTCTTTACTATAGGCCGAAATATTTTTGGCTGTCCTCAGAGGTTGATATACTGATATATGAGTAACTCCCGGAATTCTGTTCTTCTCTCTTCCCTATAGGATAATCTTACTGGGCGCACCCATATCCAAGTTCTGTCCTGCAGGGCACTGGAGCCGGAGGCTAAACGCACTTGGATTGAATCATACAAGGACGGGGTAAATAATTCTAGAGACGTCATCAGCCATCACCACATTATACATAACATGTGATATTGGGGTTATCTGGGGTTCGCCTCCTCCATGACATCTTATCAATAAGATGTCATTAATCTGAAAGTAATGTTTCTATTTTTACATCCCACAGCCAGGTCGTTCTCCTGCGTTCTATAATTTGGCTGCTGCTATACATGATGGACCAGGAGACCTTATGCCGGAGTCACCTGAGCCCTGCTGGATTGTTAGATCGGTAAGGAGGCCATTACTATATAGTCATGGACTCACCATGTCCCATAACTGCTGCTGATACTATTGATGATGATGATGGAGGTGATGATGAATTGAGGGAAAATGATTCTAATTTGACAATTAATATGTATTGACAGGAGAATTACCTACCACTGGATCCGCCTCCTGAATGTAGTGCAGAAACAACGCCTCTTCTCCTCTATGATCCACACACAACTTATAGACAATGGGGCAGATTTACTAATATTCTCCAAAAGAGAGTGCAAGATAAACTAGAGCGTGTTATCAAGTACATGATTTACAAATTTAGTGTGTGGTGTCCGCTATGTGTACAATTTTTGGTGCTTTCCCATAGTAAATCTGGACCCATGTTTATAGTTGAATGGAGGATTCATTTGCTTTCTATCACTCTAAATTTCTGTGTATCCAAATTCTCAACAGGATGAACCAGAAACCTCTGGGTAGAAAAGAAGAGCATCTGGATCAAGATGGAGAAAAAGACTGAGGAGCATCTTCTGCATGGTGAGGAGATCTCATTCTAGGACATGTATCTCACCCTGGTGATACATGTCGTGTATCTCAGGATCTCATTCACAAGTGACTGGACTCATGATACACACATCATCATCAGCTTTCTCTTATGTTTCCTCTGTAGAGCCGGGAATCAGTGAAGGTGACTCCTTTCACGCCAGCTCTCAGCAGACCGGACACAAAAAACTTTGGGTGCCAAGTCACAGAAGAAGAGCTCAGCCTTGGGCCAAAAGTCACCATGATCCATGTGAAACCCATGAAACGTTCCTATATGGTTGACGCTTCAACCCAGGTCGATAAGGATGAGATAAGTTCTTAGGTAGGTGGAACGCACATCAGTACATTGTGACAAGGACAACATCAAGAAGATCTGAGATTCTGCAGATCGGAGTCTTCAGAACTTGTCCAGTGACTTTGCAAATTATTTCATTTACTTCTCTTGTCCCGATATCACACACTATTTTACTATTACATGTCTAGAGCTAAGTTGATGCTACTGCTGTTTTCCTCTTAGTTTGGAAAAGTGCATTACATGAGCTAAAAAAATATATTTACAACATACACTGACTGATTTTTGGCTTTTGCATTGGATTATATGACCTAATGTGAGACTTTACAATTAAGTAAATCCAGAGATTTTTTTTTTGCAGCTTTCATTCACGAAGGTTCTTCTTGAATTTAAACCAAGACGACCTGTAACCTACCAAACCTGTAAGTCCTGACTATACTCTTCCACATAGATGAATCACATCTCTACCAGTGAACAATGTCCATAAGATATTACAATCTAGGCCAATGTCCATGTGGTATCATCACTGCTATGGACATTTAGATATGGATCATTCCAGGATGAGTCCAATCTTGTAGACATGTAGCAGCCACTTGATGAGGAATGTATGTAGTGATATATCTTTGTTCTTTCATTAGGCCAATAGACGTGTCCTCCCGCCCCTGGTGACAGAGATGGATCATGAATGATGTTCTGAAGATATGACAGACTTCAACATCTACACAAACCTTTGTACTCTAGGGTGACACCATGATACCAGCTATGGGCATCACTTGCCATTTCCTCATCTCCAGATGTTGGCACAAAGAGTCCTTAGAGTTATATTTCACTGCCAATAAATGTGCCGATTATATGAAGTGTTTTTGTGTTTTTACTTTCTAATTTGTAAAAATAGACCTGAAAGGGCTTGTTCCACCACATACCCCATTCATAATCCACCGCTTAGTGGATACATATAAGTTGGTGGGCGACCCCTGGGGTTTTATTTACTTCAATGGGGCTGCAAGGGCCACAATCTTTGGCAGCCCTATAGTGATGGGACGGCAGTCATAAATACTGGCATGAAGGGGTATAGACAGGGGATTGGTATCAGTGGTGGGAGTGAAATATCCTAAACAAAGGTCACAATATACAATATCAACCCTTAGGCCTGATGGACACAAACACACAACTATGATTCACTCACCGTCCCGTAGCCTTCCATTCGGCACATTCACGGTGTGGTCAGTCATTTCCTATTGACCCGTCGTGTGTGAGGGTGATCATGGTCATGTGCATGAGGCCTTAATCTACAGCATCTCTTAGATTTATCTGGGACTATGAAGAAGAATTTCAGTTCTGTTATAGTGGTTTCACTCCATCTTTATCCATAACCGGAGATGTAGAGGTGTTGGGCCATGGGTTCTGGAACTATAGTGTGAAAACTCACAACCACCTTACATATAAATCTATAATATCCTACAAGACTTTCTGGACAGACATGGACCTTCTCCTCTACACTTGGTTTTTGGGACAAGTACATTATGGAGATATATTCCAGGGCTCTTTGTATTACACTTATCATGGAAGTCAGAACCAGCCTTTCCGGCTGTAGACCCGTCACACATTCATCACGGTATCTCAGCCCCAGGCCAGACTGGAGAAGTAAATTACCGAGACTTCATAGAGACATGTCAGGAGAGCGCGGAGTATACAGATTTATAGTATGTTGTGATATCAGGTTTTATATCTCATTACATGAGAGTCATTTGCTGTGTGTGTAGATTACTTATAGGACATGAGGGATTACATGGAGTAATAAAGATGGTGCCCTAACAAAGGAAAAGTTACTAAACTAAGATCCTCTCACCAGTCTATCACTCACTGATGTGCATAGCGCCTGCTACAGGGATTAGTGTTTTACTACTGTTATTTTATGAGAGGAACATTATAGGCACATGGAGGGCATTAGAGGATCATCATAGTATGTGGGCAATAGTGGAGTAACAGGACCTCAGTGGGCCCCAATGTGAACTTTGGATCAAGCCCCCCATATACCTAAACTCGCTCTGTAACCCACGTCTTGCACATCACACTTGATACTACACATTAGCTACACAGACATATGCACATAATGCCATACTCATATATCATATATACTAGCAGGAGCAACCTCCCTCATGTGTTGCAAACACAGTTTCCAAAAAGTAGAATAAATACCTTTAAGCTATCCCCTACACCAGCCAAGAGCAGGTATGGATTAGTGACTTTTTTGTACTTAAATAATAATTCTTTATTTATATTCTGCACACAGATTACGAGGTGCTGGAGTGTGCCTGGAGTGTGGAGGAAACCGGAGAACCTGGAGGAAACCCACACAAACATGGAGAGAACATACAAACTCTTCGCAGATGTTAACCTGGGTGGGACTTGAATCAATGATCCCAGCACTGCAAGGCAGAAGTGCTTACCAGTGAGCCACTGCACTGCCCAGTTGCAAATTCGGCATCTGTATTAGAGCTATAACTCAGGGAACACTACTCTCTAATAATCTACAATACTACTATCTAATACAAAACTACTACTCACTATTCTACTACAACACTGCTATTCATTAATATACAACTACTACAATACTACTAGTCACTCATTTACTACACCAATACTACTCACTAACCTACTACAATACCTTACATTCGTTGTAGAGCTCTGCCTTTCCAGTTCAGCTCTTGCTAACTCCTCTTCTAAAGTATCATCACTCACCAGTCTTCAACGCCACTATTAATCACTGCTGTACCACACCACTACTACTCCCTAATCTAATACAAAACTACAACTCACTAGTATACAACACTTCAGTTCACTTGTCGATGACCAGATCACTACTCACTATTCACTAATCTACTACAATACTACACACTATTCACTAATCTACTACAATACTACTCACAAATAAACAGCAACATCTACTTGTCTAGCACAACTTACTACACAGCTACTTTACTATACTCACACTCAGAGCCGGATCATCATTGGCGCTATTGGAGCGCTGGGGCCCCGACGGACCCTGACACTTGCCTCGGCAGACGGGCAGGGGCCTCCGTCCATCCAGACCGGAGGCTCCTGCCCGTCACTGTATAGTGCTCGATGCGGCCGTTTCCGGCCGCTCGAGCACTATTACTGGAGCGATGTGGCCGGAAGACAACCCCGGCGCATATCGCTGAAGGAACTAGGATGCGCGGCCGCGTGAAACCTCCCACTGCCACACTGCGGCCGGCAAAACCTCCCACCACCACACTGCGGCCCGCCAAAACCTCCCACCACCACACTGCGGCCACCGAAACCTCCCACCGCCACACTGCGGCCGCCGAAACCTCCCACCGCCACACTGCGGCCGCCGAAACCTCCCACCGCCACACTGCGGCCGCCGAGACCTCCCACCACCACACTGCGGCTAACACCGCTGACACCAAACGTACAGACTGCGGCTAACACACAATGGGGCACATTTACTTACCCGGTCCAGTCGCGATCCAGCGGCGCGTTCTCTGCTCTGGATTCGAGTCCGGCGGGGATTTATGAATGTAGTTCTTCCGCCTTCCACCAGGTGGCGCTGCGGCGCTGAAAGTCATCTCATCGCGCCGGAATGCACCACCTCGGACCAGGTGAAGGTAAGCGCTCCCCAAGCGACACTTTTTCGGTTTTTAAATGCGGCGGTTTTTCCGAATACGTCGGGTTTTCGTTCGGCCACGCCCCCCGATTTCCGTCGCGCGCATGCCGGCGCCGAGGCGCCACAATCCGATCGCGTGCGCCACAATCCCGGGGCAATTCAGGTACAATCGGCGCAAATCGGAAATATTCGGGTAACACGTCGGGAAAACGCGAATCGGGCCCTTAGTAAATGACCCCCAATGTATCCCCCTCCCCATGTGACCAGACTGTGGCAGCCGCTGCCGAGCTCCAGTGGCCAGACTGCAACTGACACTGCAAATCCATGATAGTTGCTTTGTAAAATGTTTTTTTTAAAAAGAAATTTTGGTTTATTTTTTTTGGTGTCTGTGTTTGGAGGAGGCGTTTTTTTAGGTTTTTTTATTAATTGAATTTGTGTCTTTGTCATTTTTTACGTGTTTTTACTGTTTATGCAGTCCTGTTTCACATACACCTGCCACCTCAGCACTCGCCAGACACGCAGTCCCACGTAACCTATACCTCATGCCACTTCAGCACCAGACACGCAGTCCCACGTAACATATACCTAATCCCACCTCCTCAGCACCCGCCAGACACGCAGTCCCACATAACCTATACCTCATGCCACCTCAGCACCAGACATGCAGTCCCATGTAACATACACCTGCCACCTCAGCACCCGCCAGACACGCAGTCCCACGTAACATATACCTAATGCCACCTCAGCACCAGACATGCAGTCCCACGTAACACACACATGCCACCTCAGCACCCGCCAGACACGCAGTCCCACGTAACATATAGCTAATGACACCTCTGCACCAGACATGCAGTCCCACGTAACATACACCTGCCACCTCAGCACCCGCCAGACACGCAGTCCTGCGTAACACACACATGCCACCTCAGCACCCGCCAGACACGCAGTCCCACGTAACATATACCTCATGCCACCTCAGCACCCGCCAGACACGCAGTCCTACGTAACATATACCTCATGCCACCTCAGCACCCGCCAGACACGCAGTCCTACGTAACACACACCTGCCACCTCAGCACCCGCCAGGCACGCAGTCCTACGTAACACACACCTGCCAGACATGCAGTTCTACGTAACACACACCTGCCACCTCAGCACCCGCCAGACACGCAGTCCTACGTAACACATACCTGCCACCTCAGCACCCGCCAAACATGGAGACTGCATGGTAAGCCACGCCCCTTTCCCGGAGGCTCCGCCCCTCCCGTGACATCACGGATACTCGGAGCAGCTCCATTCTACAGACTACCAGCGCTGTGTGTGTGCTGAGCAGAGCCGGCCCGCGCGATGCCAGTGTAATGTCATGCACACCAGTGCTGTGCGCTCCGGACCGCTCAGCCCACACACTACAGCCAGGGATAATTGCCAAGCGTACTTCTACGCATGGCAATTATTCTGGGGAGTAATTGCGCCTCACAATGCGTCTATGACGCTTGGTGAGGCGTTAATGCGATCTCTGCACACAGCACATATGCACAGATATACACATGCATCCAGTATATACGACACAAACGCACAAATATACGGCATATATACACACACCCAGTATAAGGAACATACACACACGCATGCAGTATATACACAACTAATACACACAGATATACAGCATATATACATACAACACATAAGCACAAATATACAGAATATATACACAAAAAAACACATATACAGCACATATACACACAAACACATATACATGCATTTACATATGTAGTAATGCAACTTACCCAGCTGGATGTCGCTCGGTCGGAACGTGGTGGCAGGATCAGGAAGGAGACCGCATAGGAGAAGGTGGACAGCCCTGTGAGGCGCGCAGACAGGCCAGGCCGGACGCGAGGTGTGCAGGCTGTCAGGTCGCGAGGTGTGCAGGCAGGCTGTAAGCAAATCACGCGGGCCCCGCAGGACACAATGCACAAAGGTTGGGCCTGACACGAGGCGTGGGACGTGCCGCATCACAGGAGAGGTGGGTTGGCAGAGCGGGGCGGACCACATGTAAGGTGGGTAGGGCAGGGGGCTCGTCCCACTACCTCTCCGCCCACCGTTGCGGTCCGCGGGACCGGCCCGCAGGCAAGAAATATATCGTTGTGGGCCCCTTTGGAGCTCTGGGGCCCCGGCACTTGCCCGGGTCAGCCGGGTGCTGACGCCGGGCCTGCAGCTATCTCCCAGCCCACCATTGCATCCAGGCTGATGATCCAACTGCATCTCCAGCATTCTACCATCCTGTTAAAGCACGTTGCTACGGTTCCTGTTGGTTCCAATAAAGAACTGTAAGTTATTTCTGTTCAATGTCTGCCTCCGTCTGGTCCCTGCTACTACGGCTGTCACCATCACGGGCACCCTATCCACTACACTGGGACTCATACTCCAGACCCCAAAGGGTTGCCCCATGGAGAACCGCTATAGCAGCCTCTCCCTCATCATTTCTTGCCAACACCACCCTGCTGGAGACCTGCTAGGCTGTAGGACAGCCCTCCGCTCCCCATACCAAGCACCGTGACACTAGCGTGCCCAGGCTGCAACCGCCAGCCATTCAGGTACTGTGGGCCCCGGCTGTCTCCAGGCCCCAAGAGAAGGCTAGGCCCCGGTGGGGGATGTTGCACATCCAATTGAAGAAATGTTTATACATGGAAGATTAGTGAAACTGAATGTGAATGCCCAGACGAGAATACCCCTTTAATTCATTAAAGGGGGCAATATATAAATGAAGTCATGGGGGAACCATATATTGTGTAATTGGGGGGTGACATATATAATTAGGGGTACAGTATTACTCAGGGTCTGTAGTATAGTAATATATGCAAGAGACACAGAGGTTTTATTATGGGTATATTGGGGGGGGGGCATATTTCTGTTATCCAGGTGACATACTGTTAGTAACTGTGGTATTTATAGTTGCACAGTGTGGGGTATGTGCTGCCAGGAGCAGAAGTCTGGTGGAAAATTAGCCATATGCAACACCCTCGCCGATGCAATGGCGAGGTAGTGCTTGCGAATACGTCCTACCTGTAGGTAACACCACATTACACTACATGGTCCTTATAGGATCAAGGGGAAATTGCAGTGGTTAATCCTGCCTGGCAAGGCAGATGTTAATTTGTGATGTAATTATGTCAACCAATGTCTGTGTTACATCCTGTCTTTGTGCACTGAGAGGTAATTGGAGGAGCAGCCACCACCTGACCAAAGGGAGGTAATAAAACCTCTGGCCAGGAATGTTCTGGAGGATTCCAGTATGAGGTCTTAGAGAGAAGTCTCTCTCAGGAGAGAGAGGAGAGTAGTCTCTCCCAGAAGGGAGAAGAGACCGGTCCTAGTCAGGCCCTCTGGGTCTGCAGGACGCAAGCAGAGAGTAGTTAGCTGAGCAGCAGCTCAGAGTCTCTAGCACACCAGACCAGTGCAGGAAGAGCCTAGCCCCTGCCTGAAGTGGAAGATAAGACTAGAGCTAGTGTAGTGAGGAAAGGGGTATCATCCTACCTTCAAGGGTGATACCTGAAGAGATCCAGGACCGAGCTGAAGCCTCCTCTAAGGACCCAGCTGCCTCCCAGCCTGCCCTATACATCCAGGCTGGTGAAATACATCCTGTGGCTCCCTCCAAATACCTCTCCAGTACTCCACCATCTTGTTAAAGGCACGTTGCTGATGTTCCTGCGGTTTCAATAAAGAACTGTAAGTGTTTCTGTTCAACCTCTGCCTCCGTCTGGTCCCTGCTACTACCCCTGCAAACCATCACCGGCACCCTGTCCATCACCCAGAGACTCACACTCGGGACATTAAGGGGTTGCCCCAGGGAGATCCGCTATAGCAGCCGCTCCCTCATCTTTTCTTGCCAACACCACCCTGCTGGAGACCTGCCCGGCTGTAGGACAGCCCTCCGGTTCCCCCGTACCAAGCACCGTGACAATAGCGTGCTTAGGCCGCAACCGCCAGCCACTCCGGTACCGCGGGCCCCGGCTGTCTCCAGGCCTCACCTCAAGGGCTAGGCCCCGGTGGGGGATGTTGCAAGTGGCGTCACGAACAGGATGTATTTACTTCTGTGCCTTATCCTGGCACTAAAGACTGTACTTTATTAAGAAAAAGACTGTGCTGCCTAACCGTGCTTCCATCCGGGTTTAGGCCTAAGGACTTGTGCGTTTCTGGAATGAACTGTGTTATACTGCTGCCACGTGCTGTCGAGCGCCGCTCCCGCACTCCAGAGGTTAATCCTGGCAAGAACTGTACCAGCTCTGCTACATCCGGCGCTGCCGTGCCTGAAGATTTTTACCTCATAAGCTGTGGCGCAGCAAATAATTCAAGCCCGCCAAAACCTTCACTGGCGGGAAACCCAGATGATGCATCAAGCTCCACCCACGCGCGAAGGGCGCGAACCCCGCCTCCTGTGGCGCAGGAAAAATTAGAGCCCGCCACAGCTCTTGGCGGGAAGGACTTGGACTCCTCCCACTGGCTCGAGGCGGACTTCCTGCCCTGCCTCAGAGAAGCGCCAGAACTGGAGTGGACTTTGGACAGCGAGGACAACGCCATGTGGGGTCCTCCGCCTTTCCCTCCTGTGGAGCGTCCGGAGTTTTACGAGGTCCTAGAGACTATGGTGGTGGTCTCTGCGCAGCCCGTCCGAAGACCCTCCGCTGGACATCGGCTGCACCGAGGATTGACTCGGGCCTTCGTCACCAGGACATGTTACCAAACGGTGACGCAGTACCAAATCCCACCCGGGCGGTTCCTCGTCCCTATCCCGGCTACCATCCCGGTACCGCGGGTCCACGTGGAGGCGCCACGTGGGGAGGCCCCGACTCCTGCTGAGCCAACGCCTGGGCCTAGTGTTGCCGCTCCACCTGCTCCGAGGCCTACTACTCCGGCTGCGCGGCCTGCTAACCCCGATGTGGTGGTTCCTGATCCTCCGGTGGTTCCTGCTCCTGTTCCGGCACCTACCTGTCGTCCAAGGAGATCCGAGCCTGAACCGGAGCCACGAGCCCCAGCACCGAAACCTCCGCAGCCTCAAGGCCGAGGTGAGGCCGCCCGCCGGCGACTCCGAGACGCTGTCTCGGACCAGCGACGCCGAGAGAAGGAGGCCCAGCGATATATGGCCGGCCGATCTACAGCTGGAGCTTGGGTCGAGAAGAATCGCACCACCGGCATGGTCCGGTTCTTCGACAAGCGGAAGGGCTATGGCTTCGCCACCCAGGACTACACCGGACGGGAAGTATTTATACCCCGCCGGTCTGTCAAGAGGCCTGATCTGCCAGAGAGCCTGCACAACCTGAAGCCGGGAGAGTGTATCGAGTTCTCCCTGCAGGAAGGACCTCGAGGACCCTGGGCGGCTGGTGTGATCCGGATCCCCGACTCCGATGAGGACCGTTACTTCCCGCAGGACGACTGGTATGAGGACGACGAGTGGCCGGAATCTCCGAACACCTCTTCCTCCTCGGCTGCAAGTCCCCGGGCGGTGACTCACGTGAATGCCCCATCCACGGTAATCGTGAGTACGGGTCCCATTGCCATCCATGGGCCGGGCATGATCCAGGGCGCCACCCCCACCGGCTCCCCGGCCGGGAGCATTGCCAGGTCCCGCGGCTCTTCTGTGGGAGAAGACATCCCGGCTAGCGAACCTTGTCCGGAGGTTCCATCTAGGCCCACATCTCCCCTGGCTGGTTACCAATGGGGTGATGACCCGGCCCCGGAAGAACCGGAGCTGGAAGGAGCCGCGGCGCGGCCGCTGGGCTCTGTCTATTTCTTCATGGACCCCTCTGTGGTCCCTGGCTCAGTTGAGCCCCCGGCTGGAACAGCCGACACCCCGGGCGACAGCGCTCCTCCCCCTGAAGGTTCGGAGGATGTTGATGCACCTGCAGTACCCACTGCTGCCACCGGGTGTCCCCAGCCGGCACCTACTCCCGCTGAGGATGCACAGGATTCCCTGCAGGAGCTGGATCCTGTCTTTGCTGAACCCAGCGATACTGACTAATCCCTGAAGGGCTGTCGCCCTCTCCAGGTACTATGTCCACTGTACATATTGTGTATTTATCTCCATATCCCTATAGAGCCAGAGACTTTCCTGAGACTCTTACCCTTATTTATCTCAGTCAAGAGATTATACACTGTCATGTGCTATGATAGCACCCTTCCTCTGCCACAGCAGAGAGTTTCTTCAAAGGACTCTGTCCCTCTACACTAGAGGAGACCCTTTGCTTTTCAGTGCACTTTTCCCCCACATCAAGGGCTGTACCCAGAAGATGGACTTTGTCATTAGAGACCTTCTGAGAGACTTTCGCCAGATACTCCAGGGAAAAGTTGCTATGTCTATTGACTACTATTTTGCACTTAATGCCTTCCTTTTTAGGTATGGACATTCTGCTTGCACTTTTTATGCCTTTCCTTTGCAGGAAAAGAGACATTTGCTACCGTGCTACTCTGAGTAGTCTATCTATCTGTAACGTTGTAATGTTATAAGATGTGTACCCATTGGGCTCCTAAGCCAATGTGATCTTAACCTGTTTGCACACTGTCAGAAGATATGCCAGTAGTCTGCATTAACCTTTTCATAGGCTTTTCAGGTTGTAGTGTGGCTGTGTCGGACCGTCTTCTATGTAAAACACTGACCGCTACCTGATCCCTCAAACCGAGGTTTGCACATGGGGGTAGTCCGTAAACTGCAGGTCTTTAGGGGACCGGGGGTGTTACACAGTTAGCACCTGGATGCCACTCATACATGGGTAAGGTTGTCAGTCAGGAGGTACTCGTGTCGCATATGCTAACGCAATGCAGATAGACACCATATAATTGTCGCCAGGGAAGAAGCGTTGATCAAACAAATATACAGGCCTTGGTGCAAGGAGTGGATTACAGGACATGACACCACACCTTTCCTACTGTACAGTTCGGTTTAATGGCGTCAGCGACCAACTGTCATACAGCTATATTTTTGTCTTAGTCCGACACCAACCCAGGTGCCTGTCTCCAGGACCATGGGCGGTTTGTCCCTACACCTCACATAGCCTGCACTTTCTAGAAGTGCCCTTAGCCCCCTCTGTGCCCCAAACCATCTGTAGTCGAGCCGAGGGCGGCTCTTTCAATTGCCCCCGGGGTATGCAACACCCTCGCCGATGCAATGGCGAGGTAGTGCTTGCGAATACGTCCCACCTGTAGGTAACACCACATTACACTACATGGTCCTTATAGGATCAAGGGGAAATTGCAGTGGTTAATCCTGCCTGGCAAGGCAGATGTTAATTTGTGATGTAATTATGTCAACCAATGTCTGTGTTACATCCTGTCTTTGTGCACTGAGAGGTAATTGGAGGAGCAGCCACCACCTGACCAAAGGGAGGTAATAAAACCTCTGGCCAGGAATGTTCTGGAGGATTCCAGTATGAGGTCTTAGAGAGAAGTCTCTCTCAGGAGAGAGAGGAGAGTAGTCTCTCCCAGAAGGGAGAAGAGACCGGTCCTAGTCAGGCCCTCTGGGTCTGCAGGACGCAAGCAGAGAGTAGTTAGCTGAGCAGCAGCTCAGAGTCTCTAGCACACCAGACCAGTGCAGGAAGAGCCTAGCCCCTGCCTGAAGTGGAAGATAAGACTAGAGCTAGTGTAGTGAGGAAAGGGGTATCATCCTACCTTCAAGGGTGATACCTGAAGAGATCCAGGACCGAGCTGAAGCCTCCTCTAAGGACCCAGCTGCCTCCCAGCCTGCCCTATACATCCAGGCTGGTGAAATACATCCTGTGGCTCCCTCCAAATACCTCTCCAGTACTCCACCATCTTGTTAAAGGCACGTTGCTGATGTTCCTGCGGTTTCAATAAAGAACTGTAAGTGTTTCTGTTCAACCTCTGCCTCCGTCTGGTCCCTGCTACTACCCCTGCAAACCATCACCGGCACCCTGTCCATCACCCAGAGACTCACACTCGGGACATTAAGGGGTTGCCCCAGGGAGATCCGCTATAGCAGCCGCTCCCTCATCTTTTCTTGCCAACACCACCCTGCTGGAGACCTGCCCGGCTGTAGGACAGCCCTCCGGTTCCCCCGTACCAAGCACCGTGACAATAGCGTGCTTAGGCCGCAACCGCCAGCCACTCCGGTACCGCGGGCCCCGGCTGTCTCCAGGCCTCACCTCAAGGGCTAGGCCCCGGTGGGGGATGTTGCACATAGGTTACGTGGATTCTGGATGTGAAGGAGAAGTCACCTGTGAGGTACTAGAATCTACTTCTACCAGTGTCAAATCAGTATTGTACTGTCAGATTAATCTTCTAGTGTAAGACAGCTCTCAGCTTGTACTGTACATGTCCTGTTATATTCCTTGTCTCTATAGTCAGCCAGCATTGTGGTGTGGGGTTATTGTCATTAATTATTGTTAAGGTTTTCAGCATTTTCTTATTGATAACGTTGGTGCTTTGAACTCACTTTGTGTATTAACCCCCGGTGCTGTGACATCCCTGTGTGTGTATTAACCCCCTGTGCTGTGACATCACTGTTGTGTATTATCCCTGTACTATTACATTACTGTTGTGTATTATCCCTGTATTATGACATCACTGTTGTGTATTAACCCCCTGTACTGTGACATCACTGTTGTGTATTATCCCTGTGCTGTGACATCACTGTTCTGTATTATCCCTGTACTATGACATTACTTTTGTGTATTATCCCTGTACTATGACATCACTGTTGTGTATTAACCCCCTGTACTGTGACATCACTGTTGTGTATTAACCCCCTGTGCTGTGACATCACTGTTGTGCATTAACCGCCTGTGCTAGGACATCACTGTGTGTGTATTAATCCCCTGTGCTATCACTAAGTGCGTATGTGTGTATTACCCACTGTGACATCACTGTGGGAACCTGCATAATGGATTATGTACAGTGTGGTCAGTTGTGGTGTGGGGGGTATATATGATATATGTGGGGGCACAGTGTGGTCAGTTGTGGTGTGAGAGGTATATATGATATATGTGGGGGTACAGTGTGGTCAGTTTTGGTGTGAGAGGTATATATGATATATGTGGGGGCACAGTGTGGTCATTTGTGGTATGAGAGGTATATATGATATATGTGGTGGCACAATATGGTCAGTTGTGGTGTGAGAGGTATATATGATATATGTGGGGGCACAGTGTGGTCATTTGTGGTGTGAGAGGTATATATGATATATGTGGGGGTACAGTGTGGTCAGTTGTAGTGTGAGGGGTATATATGATATATGTGAGGAGCACAGTAGGGCCAGTTGCGGTGTGAGGGGTATATATGATATATGTAGGGGTACAGTTTGGTCAGTTGTGGTGTGAGGGGTATATATGAAAGTGGGGGCATAGTGTGATCAGTTGTGGTGTGAGGGGTACACATGATATATGTGGGGGCACAGTGTGGTCAGTTGTGGTGTGAGGGGTATATATGATATATGTAGGGGTACAGTGTGGTGAGTTGTGGTGTGAGGGGTATATATAATATATGTAGGGGACAAAGTGTGGTGAGTTGTGGTGTGAGGGGTATATATGATATATGTAGGGGTACAGTGTGGTCAGTTGTGGTGTGAGGGGATATATGATATATGTGAGGAGCACAATGTGGTCAGTTGCGGTGTTGTGGTTATATATGATTTATGTGGGGGCACAGTGTGATCAGTTGTGTGAGGGGTATATATGATATATGTGAGGAGCACAGTGTGGTCAGTTGTGGTGTGAGGGGTATATATGATATATGTGGGGGGCACAATGTGGTCAGTTGTGGTGTGAAGGGTATATATGATAAATCTGGTGGCACAGTGTGGTCAGTTGTGGTGTGAGGGGTATATATGATATATGTGGGGGCACAGTGTGGCCAGTTGTGGTGTGAGGAGTATATATGATATACGTGGGGGTACAGTGTTATCAGTTGTGGTGTGAAGGGTATGTATGATAAATGTGGGGGTACAGTGTGGTCAGTTGTGATGTGAGGGGTATATATGATATATGTGGGGGCACAGTGTGGTCAGTTGTGGTGTGAGGGGTATATATGATATATGTGGGGGCACAGTGTGGTCAGTTGTGGTGTGAGGGGTATATATGATATATCTGGGGGCACAGTGTGGTCAGGTGTGGTGTGAGGGGTATATATGATATATGTGGGGCACAGTGTGGTCAGCTGTGGTGTGAGGGGTATATATGATATATGTGGGGGCACAGTGTGGTCATTTGTGGTGTGAGGGGTATATATGATATATGTGGGGGCACAGTGTGGTCAGTTGTGGTGTGAGGGGTATATATGATATATGTGGGTGCACAGTGTGGTCAGATGTGGTGTGAGGGGTATATATGATATATGTGGGGGCACAGTGTGGTCATTTGTGGTGTGAGGGGTATATATGATATATGTGGGGGCACAGTGTGGTCAGTTGTGGTGTGAGGGGTATATATGATATATGTGGGGGCACAGTGTGGTCAGTTGTGGTGTGAGGGGTATATATGATATATCTGGGGGCACAGTGTGGTCAGGTGTGGTGTGATGTGTATATATGATATATGTGGGGGCACAGTGTGGTCAGTTGTGGTGTGAGGGGTATATATGATATATGTGGGGGCACAGTGTGGTCAGTTGTGGTGTGAGGGGTATATATGAGATATGTGGGGGCACAGTGTGGTCAGTTGTGGTGTGAGGGGTATATATGATATATCTGGGGGCACAGTGTGGTCAGGTGTGGTGTGAGGGGTATATATGATATATGTGGGGCACAGTGTGGTCAGCTGTGGTGTGAGGGGTATATATGATATATGTGGGGGCACAGTGTGGTAATTTGTGGTGTGAGGGGTATATATGATATATGTGGGGGCACAGTGTGGTCAGTTGTGGTGTGAGGGGTATATATGATATATGTGGGTGCACAGTGTGGTCAGATGTGGTGTGAGGGGTATATATGATATATGTGGGGGCACAGTGTGGTCAGTTGTGGTGTGAGGGGTATATATGAGATATGTGGGGGCACAGTGTGGTCAGTTGTGGTGTGAGTGGTATATATGATATATGTGGGAGCACAGTGTGGTCAGTTGTGGTGTGAGGGGTATATATGATATATGTGGGGGCACAGTGTGGTCAGTTGTGGTGTGAGTGGTATATATGATATATGTGGGAGCACAGTGTGGTCAGTTGTGGTGTGAGGGGTATATATGATATATGTGGGGGCACAGTGTGGTCAGTTGTGGTTTGAGGGGTATATATGATATATGTAGGGGCACAGTGTGGTCAGTTGTGGTGTGAGTGGTATATATGATATATGTGGGAGCACAGTGTGGTCAGTTGTGGTGTGAGTGGTATATATGATATATGTGGGAGCACAGTGTGGTCAGTTGTGGTGTGAGGGGTACATATGATATATATTTGGGCACAGTGTGTACAGTTGTGGTGTGAGGGATATATATGATATATGTGAGGAGCACAGTGTGGTCACTTGTGGTGTGAGGGGTATATATGATATATGTGGGGCACAGTGTGGTCAGTTGTGGTGTGAGGGGTGTATATGACATATGTGGGGCACAGTGTGGTCAGTTATGGTGTGAGGGGTATATATGATATATGTGGGGGCACAGTGTTGTCAGCTGTGGTGTGAGGGGTATATATGATATATGTGGTGGCACACTGTGGTCAGTTGTGATGTGAGGGGTATATATGATATATATGTGGGGCACAGTGTGGTCAGTTGTGGTGTGAGGGGTATATATGACATATGTGGGGCACAGTGTGGTCAGTTGTGGTGTGAGGGGTATATATGACCATATGTGGGGCACAGTGTGGTCAGTTGTGGTGTGAGGGGTAGATATGATATATGTGGGGGCACAGTGTGGTCAGCTGTAGTGTGAAGGGTATATATGATATATGTGGGTGCACAGTGTGGTCAGCTGTGGTGTGAGGGGTATATATGATATATGTGGGGGCACAGTGTGGTCATTTGTGGTGTGAGGGGTATATTTGAAATATGTGGGGCACAGTGTGGTCAGCTGTGGTGTGAGGGGTATATATGATATATGTGGGGGCACAGTGTGGTCATTTGTGGTGTGAGGGGTATATTTGAAATATGTGGGGGCACAGTTCTGATCGCTCTTTAAGTAAAACTTTTATTTTCTCCGAAAATAACATACACAACACAGGAGAAATGCTTCAGCATTGTGATTTTCGGAGTAATACCCAGTCCCTCCAGTAGCCAGTATAGAGACAGGGCCTCCCCCCACTCCACTATAGAGACAGGGCCTCACCCCCACCCCACTATAGAGACAGGCCACCCCCCCACCTCACTATAGAGACAGGGCCCCCCACCTCAGTATAGAAACAGGGCCTCATCCCCCATCCCAGGATAGAGACAGGGCCTCACCCCCCACCCCAGGATAGAGACAGGGCCTCAACCCCCACCCCAGGATAGAAATAGGGCCTCACCCCCCAGACCAGTATAGAAATAGGGCCTCACCCCATCCCAGTATAGACAGATACACACAGAGGGCCTTACCAAGTGCAGCAGCCGTGGAAACGCGCATCTCAAGTCTCGGCGAGGATGCAGTGACGTCACCGCCGGACCACAGGAGCAGGCATCGGGCGCTGGGACCCGCGCGACTCTGCAGGCAGTGGGCCTGCGTGAACGAGCAGGCAGCGGGAAGCCGGGGCGGCGCAGCCAGCAGGCGTCGGGGCCCACTTTGATGAGACTGGGGAGATGGTACGCGTTCCAGCACGAGTGCCACAATTTTTTTTGTAGAAACCTTTTGCCATTGATCTTTTTATTTCCATAATTTGTTTTACGTTTCCATTTTTTTTTACGGATGTGAGAAGGTTTCAAGTTTTAGTAGCAACTTCTCAGATTTTGAGATTTGAAAAATGCTAAATTTTTGGTGACCAATTCAGTTTGGAAGTGCCCTATAAAGGATTATGTACTATACATCCTCACAAGTAATGAACCGAACATCTCAAACTATTCAAATCAGCATTTGAGAAGTCTGTCAACCCTTTAAATCTTTCTCTGGAAGCAAACAAAAATGGATTGGAAATTTTGAAATTTCAATTTTTGAATAAGATTCTGACGGAATTTGAGGTAAATATACATCCCAAACTTTTTTCCCTGCTTCTTCCGAGTATGGCAATACCCGACATCTGGATGTCAACAGCGATTTCCAGAACAGAGTTAGTGCTACTGGGTTTTTGGCAGCCAATTTGGCCTCAAATGTTTTTGTGGTGCCACAGTTTACTTGAAGATCCCCTGAAGTAACAGTACAATAGAAAACTCCCAAAGATGTCACCATTTAGGAAACTAGACCCCTCAAAGCATTTGACACACAATATAGAGTTGCTGCATATTGCCCGGCTCTCCTGTACGGAGTCGCTGCATAGTGCCTGGCTCTCCTGTACAGAGTCGCTGAATAGTGCCCGGCTCTCCTGTACAGAGTCGCTGCATAGTGCCTGGCTCTCCTGTACAGAGTCACTGCATAGTGCCCTGCTCTCCTGTACAGAGTCGCTGAATAGTGCCTGGCTCTCCTGTACAGAGTCGCTGCATAGTGCCCGGCTCTCCTGTACAGAGTCGCTGCATAGTGCCTGGCTCTCCTGTACAGAGTCGCTGAATAGTGCCCGGCTCTCCTGTACAGAGTCGCTGCATAGTGCCTGGCTCTCCTGTACAGAGTCGCTGCATAGTGCCCGGCTCTCCTGTACAGAGTCGCTGCATAGTGCCCTGCTCTCCTGTACAGAGTCGCTGAATAGTGCCCGGCTCTCCTGTACAGAGTCGCTGTTTAGTGCCCGCCTCTCTTGTACAGAGTGGCTGCATAGTTCCCTGCTATCGTGTCTTTTAAGTTTTTGCCCAAGTAGCGACTTAGGAAGACCTCTCTGATTTCTGCTTACAGTGCCGCATGCCGCAGTATTTCTGGAAGTGAGGCACTTGATCTGGGTAGAGATGGTGTAGAAATTGTCCAGGAAGAGGTGGTAGCCCTGGTCCTGCAGTGGGTGCACCAATTCCCACACTATGATCCCTGTAATGCCCAGGAAGGGGGGGCATTATGGGGGCACGATAGTGGCCCCTTCCCTTCATATACCCTGAACCTGTAGGTAAAGTACACAGCTAATACATCTTCACGCTATACCTTGACCTCTTATTGAGCAGGTACTGGTGGATTGGAAATCTCCCTTTTTTATTGTACCAGGAACTCGTCTATGCTGACATGTTTGGTGGGGGTATATGCCTGGGCAAACTTGGCACTAAAATGATCTTATATGGGCCTAAACTTAAATAAACGATCATAACTGGGGTAATCTCTGGGTGGGCACTGTGTGTTGTCGGTTTAGTGCATAAACTTATTGATGGCTTCAAAGCGCATCCTGCTCATTGCCATGTGGAGCATCAGGGTGTGGTACATTATGTCTGTGCTCCAGTAGTCCCTGATTGATGGCTTCTTTACTATCCCCATAAGAAGTATTATGCCCCAATACTTCTCCATCTCTGCTGCATTGACAGGGGTCCAAGTCTAGGGTTGTGGATAAAATGAAGTGGGGTTTTGGGCATTTGATGTGCAGCGTAGAGATTGGTCTGGACTACAATTAAATTCAACTGCTCCTAATCAAAAGAAAAACTTTAAAAAGTCTACAGCTCTGAGCCCTGCCGGGTCAAATTTAATTTGACCCAAAAAGTCGGGGACCTGAGGGGTATAATTATCTGGGGCTACGCATGTGGGGTTAGTGGAAGCCCCAGACACATCAATCACAGAAGTCCCAGGCACAGGAACCTTGCGGCGCCTTCTCCGAGGTTGTGTGTCTCCAACACGGTGCAAGTCTTCTGAGATACTGCACACAAATAAATAAGAATTTGCACCAGAAAAAAACTAGAGAAAGTACACAGACAAGCCGCACAGATGGCACACACAAAAAATAGATAAGTGCACCCTACTACGGGTACACCTACGGCGCTCCGGAAAAAAATAATACCAGGCACCGCACAAAAAGGTGCTACAGATGCTCCGAGCTTGCCCCAAGACAACCTAACTACCGCTAAAGATACTGTGCAGCGCTATTCACACGGCGCACTGAAAAGTGCTTCCAGTGCAGAACAACGCTAACACAGCGCACTGAAAAGTGCCTTTGGGTTCAGAAGGGACAGACAGGGAAAAACGGAAGACAAGTGTGATCATGCAAGGTGATCACACAGGGAACACACAGGATGCAGGAGGGAACAGATAGGGATCAATAGGGATAGGAAAAATGTGTTTTGGTGCACACAGTAACACTCTACTCATCTCTCCAGTGTTACCAAACCAAAATGGGGCCGCTGCAATTGGCCAGTCGAAATCTGTGAGACAAAATTAATTCTGTGTGACAGAATACATTTTGTGAATTTTGTATGACAAGATGCATTTTGTGCGACAGAATAAATTCTGTGTGACAAAATGCATTTTGTGAGACAAAATGAATTCTGTGTGACAAAATAATATTGGGGCACATTTACTTACCCGGTCCATTCGCGTTCCAGCGGCGGCTTCTCCGACGAGCGTTCGGGTCTTCCGGCGATTCATGAAGGTCCTGCGCCCAATGTCCACCAGGTGTCGCTGCTGCGCCGAAGTCCGCCGAGGTGCCCCGGAGTTCATCGACTTCATCGTGGTGCATGTGAGTATGGCCCGTGCGACCAATGTTTATTTTTTAAATACGGCGGTTTTTCCGAATCCGTCGAGTTTTCCGACAGCCACGCCCCCGATTTCTGTCGCGTGCATGCCAGCGCCGATGCGCCACAATCCGATCGCGTGCACCAAAATCCCAGGGCAATTCAGGGAAAATCGGCGCAAATCGGAAATATTCGGGTAACACGTCGGGAAATCGCGAATTGGGCCCTTAGTAAATGACCCCCATTTTGTGTGACACAAAATCGTATTTTGTGCAACAAAATGGCATTTTGTAGTCAAACAATTATATTTTGTGACACAAAATACATTCTGTTCACACAAAATTATTTTTGTGCTTTCTGTGAAAGTCTAATTGATTTTGTGCACCCAAAAATGATTTTTGTAATGACAAAAGGCAATTTGGGTCGATAAATATTACTTTTGTAAGCGCAAAACAGATTTTGTGATGACAACATTGAATTCTGTGTCCATACCGTGTTTCCCCGAAAGTAAGACAGTGGGGGTCATTTACTAAGGGCCCGATTCGCGTTTTCCCGACGTGTTACCCGAATATTTCCGATTTGCGCCGATTGTACCTGAATTGCCCCGGGATTGTGGCGCACGCGATCGGATTGTGGCGCATCGGCGCCGGCATGCGCGCGACGGAAATCGGGGGCCGTGGCCGAACGAAAACCCGACGTATTCGGAAAAACCGCCGCATTTAAAAACCGAAAAAGTGTCGCTTGGGGAGCGCTTACCTTCACCTGGTCCGAGGTGGTGCATTCCGGCGCGATGAGATGACTTTCAGCGCAGCAGCGCCACCTGGTGGACGGCGGAAGAACTACATTCATAAATCCCGGCCGGACCCGAATCCAGAGCAGAGAACACGCCGCTGGATCGCGACTGGACCGGGTAAGTAAATGTGCCACAGTGTCTTACATTCTTTTTACCCTCAAAAGTCCCACTATGTCTTACTTTCGGGGGATGTCTTATATTGGAAAAAACAGTATCCCACACAGCCTTCCATAGGGTTGCAGCCACATACAGTATCCCACACAGTCTCCCATAGGGTTACAGCCCCATACAGTATCCCACACAGTCTCCCATAGGGTTACAGCCCCATACAGTATCCCACACAGTCTCCCATAGGGTTACAGCCCCATACAGTATCCCACACACTGTCTCCCATAGGGTTACAGTACCTGGTACCGTAATGGGGATCGGATCAATTCCTCTGCGGTGCTTGGTAGAGCTGTGGCTTCTTCTTCATCGTGAAGGAGCCGCTGGTCCAATCGGAGGCTGCACATGAGGGCACGGAGGCTGCGTGTTTCTGTATGCCCCGGCCCCGCGATCTCCAGCCTCCGCCAGCATCAAGCTCCCGCCCACCCTTTGGCCGGCTCCAACCCGCCCCCCACATACCTCCGCTTTCCACCCCTCCGCTCCCGGATCCTGCATCGCGATCGAGCCCCCGCCGGCCGACTCCCGCCAGCAGCCACCAATCCCCCCCTCCGCTCCAGTTCCCCCCCTGCCTCTATATGTTGTCCATGGTCCTGAAGCAGATACAATTTACTACGTCTAACTTTCGGGGTATGTCTTACATTAGACGTCCCCCCTTACACCCCCGCTACGTCTTACTTTCGGGGGTGTCTTACTATCGGGGAAACACGGTAGTATGAATTCTGTGATCACAGACATGTGCGGCCGTCTGCTTCATTCATCTCCAAGGGAAACGAGGGGTCCTTAATCACCTCAAACCCCATTGGACCCCCTGTTCTCATGATCTGTGGGGGTCTCATCACTGAGACACCCACCGATCAGAAAGTTAGACCCTATCCATTTGATAGGGTCTAACTTGATTGGTAGGAAAACCCCTTTAATTATAAAAGCAGATAGGGAAATATTACTAAAAAGGCTATGGGAACCTGTAATAAGGTGAAAATGTATGATCTTGATGACAAGTTTCCTTTAAAGACACGGTCTGTTTCGGCTTTTAGGACTGAGCATTTTTCCCCATTTTCCATGTTTATTTTACAAAAGACAATATAAGGGCTATTAGGACTTGATTTTTGCAGTAAGAGTGGTATTTTTCTATAGGACATTGGACTTTTCGATCAATTTTTATTTCTTTTTGGGACACAGGAACCACTACAAAGGTATAGTTTTTAATTTATTTTTATGCCATTCACAGTACAATATAAAAGTGAAGTATAATAAAATAATATGCTCTTGCTAGAGATGGGGCAATATCAAATTTGTGAAAGTTTATAATAATAATGTTTTGTGTGTTTTTATTGTCATCATCTATCACTTTTTTTTATGTCCCACTTAGGGATTTACACATACAATACCTTGATTGCATTTCTAATTCATTGTAATGTATTGTATTATAACTGCCTGTTTTACACTGACGCCTGCCTATTAGACCCAACCTCTGACTGTGCCTAATGGGTTTCCACATTTGGGAGCCCCAGAGGCAATGATCAGGCCTCCAGCTGCCATGGCAATCCCTTTCCTCTGCTTGCCTCATCAATCACCCTTAATCACAGCAGTGCATAGGGAATAGCAATAAAACTTAGCTCAAGCCATTTAAACAAATAATGATAGATATACCTATAGGTTTCACCATTTTCATTAAAATCATTGCAAGAAAAACATGTCACACAAGTGAAATTTAGCTCAACCAGCAGATTTCATCAATGCTGAAGCTTTATCCAGTTTCAGTTGATCCAGGGAGTTACTCTTGGGGTTGGGAGGGAATTTTTCTCTACTTTGAGTAGTGTGTGGTCTTTTGCCCCAGGAAGATGAGTTTTAGTATGGCCTGCTGTTACCCAATAGCTGTGCTGAAACTGGTGGTGCCAGTCAATGCTCATTGGATGAGGAGGCAGGAGAATAAGAATCAGAGTAGGAGGCAAACAGAGGCAATAAGTGATTCCCTGCAAACGGTGTTGCATCACAACGATTCTTGCTTAGGGCCCAGCCACCACTACATTAGCACAGTGGGTGGTTAAAGAGATGTAACATCCCTGCAATTCACAATTAACATCAATTCCACCAACGAAACCTTCCTTTCCTCGGTTTCATCATCTCCGACAAAGGTCTCCAGATGGATCCTGCTAAACTGTCTGCAGTGGCCGTGTTCAGAAGGTTTACGAGACATCCAGAGGTTCCTAGGCTTCGTAAACTATTACTGACAGTTTATTCCACATTTCTGTACTTTGGTGTCTCCCATCGTGCCGCTCACCAAGAAGGGTGCCAATCCACGTCTCTGGCCCTCGGGGGCTGAAGAGGCCTTCTTAAGGTTAACACCTGCCTTTATCTCGGCTCCTGTTCTCTCTAGGCCTGACACAGAGAAGCCATTTCATCTTTAGGTGGGTTCATCTTCCGTAGGTGCTGGGGTGGTGCTCATTTAGAAAGGGCCTAAGGGCCGCTCACATGCGCAGAGAGAAATTGCTCTATTATTTGTCCAGAACAGTTGGTTGTTGCCGCACTGGTGGATCTTCGGCAGCTTCCCCCTGGCAAGATGTATGTCCAACCTGCACTGCGAAGAAGATTTTCTCTTGAGAACATTCTTTGTGCCTGGCTGGGCAACCTGGGGTGCAACACTCCATGGCCTTCATCTCCCGCTACTACTGATGGCCTGACTTGGTCGTGACTTTGTGGGTTCCTGCACTTCCTGTGCCCGTAATAAGCCTTCCCGCCTGAAACCGACTGGTCTCTTACTTCCGTTGCCGATACACAGTCGCCCGTGGTGGCACGTATTTTTTATGGACTTTGTCACGGATCTTCCACCTTCCTCTGGCAATAACGTCATCTGGGTGGTGATGGACCAGTTTTCTAAGATGTCGCATTTTGCTCCCCTTCCGGGTCTTCCGTCTGCTCCACGTCTTGCCAGCTTGTTCTTTCAACATATCTTCCAGATGCATGGTCTTCCTCAACACATTGTGTCGGATAAAGGGGTTCAGTTTGTGTCCAAATTCTGGCAATCCTTGTGCAATCAGTTGCAAGTGACTTTGGACTTCTCCTCTGCCTACCACCCTCAGTCAAATGGCCAAGTGGAGAGGGTAAACCAACCTTTGGGCTGTTATGTCCTGTTTGGGCTGTTTGGGCTGCCCTTCAGGATGATTGGTCGAGTCTGTTGTCATGGGCAGAGTTCTCCTATAACTCTCTGGACTCTAAGGCTGCCAATGAAACCTTTTTTCATTGTCTATGGCGAATTCCTCGCTCACTGCTTCCTCTGTCAGTTCCCTCAGATGTCCCTGCGGTTGAAGACTTGATGCAGGACCTCAAATCTGTCTGGAAATAGACCCGCCAGTCTCTTATTCAGGCCTCTGCTCGCACCAAGTCCAGGCTGATAAGAGACGTAGGGCTCCTCCTGTCTTCTTGCCGGGTGACAAGGTGTGGTTGGTCCACGGTATATTGGTTCTTTTGAGGTGTGTGTTAAAGCACATAAATCCTGTAGCGTAAAGGCTCCGCCTTCCTCCCACTATGTGCATCCCAAACTCCTTCCTTGTCTCCCTTCTGAAACCTGTCATCCGGAATCGCTTCTCTCGGCAACCTCCTCCTCCTGCTCCAGAGGCTGACGTTGCGGATGTCTAAGAGTTAAAAGGGTACTGGACATAAAGACTGTGAGACGGATGCGGTTCTTCCTTGCTAACTGGAAGGGGTTCGAGCTCGAGGAGAGATCTTGGGAGCTTGATTAGAATATCCTGGACCGTAAGCTCCTGCAAAGGTTTCTTCAACCCAAGAAGAGGGGGAGGCCGAAGGGGGGGATGCTGTCACGGGTGCTCCTACTTACTAAAGCAGCTCCACTCCTCAGGTCACCATGATGAAGGATCTCTTATGGAATTTCATTTTAGGCTCTCCATTTTGTAAAATAGCATTTTAAAAATATGTAATGAATCTAAAGTGTTCTTGGTGGGTGTCACCACATGCAGGGGGACATTTATCAAATTGGGTGCAGGAAAGCGTAATACATTTGTCATGGGCATTCTCACATGGGTCGCAGACTCACTCGTGCTCCTCTCCCCCCGCTCGCCCGTCGCCCGCGCACCTTACCTGTCCCAGCTCCTGCCCGTCTTCCTCGGGCATGCATGCACATTCCCGACTCCTAGGGCGCGCGCGCCGGCTTCAAATGATTTAAAGGGCCAGCGTGTTACTAAATGATGCTGGCCATTTTGAGGAAAAGTATTTAAGCCTTCCTCTTACTGCAAACCCTGCCGGATCTTTGTGCTTTGTGCCTTAGAAAAAGCTGTGGCTGATGCCTTGCACTGTTATTAAGATTTCCCGCTGTGACCCCGGTTCTGTTCCTGACTATGCTCCACCGCCGCCTGCCCTGACCTATTGCTACGTTCCCGACTCTGATCCTGTGCTGCCTGTCCTGACCTCCTGCCGGTCCCCGACTACGAGATTGCCTGTCGTTCCTGTACCTCGACCTTGGCTGCCACTGCGGACAAGTCACGCTTGTGGAACGACCTGGTGGTACCACATCGCACCGCTTTGTGGTGGGCTCTGGTGAAAACCGGGTACCACTTACACTCCAGTCCCAGGCTTGTATTATCGTCCGCGGTGGTTCAGAGGATCCACTACCTCTGAATCTGATAATATTCATCCATTGTGGGCATGTAAAATGCTTCATGCAATTTTGTCATGATGCTTCCTGATGCCTGTCCTGTTATCTTGTGACACCCATAAGTTTTACATAATTCTGTGGATGAATCAGGTAGTAAAATTGCAAAAAAGGGGTAATTAGGACATTTGAAGGTTTTTATGGGTACAGAGTTCATAATATTGGATAATAATTTTTAGATTTTGATAGATTACACATTTTAGGAATACAATGGACAGATTTGTCCGATGGGGTGGGCCCTAGTTGTCCCCATGGGACACTTAATCCTCCTGTCCAGTAGCTTCCCTTTTCTGTTGGCTTCAGGGATGCTATGCTATGTCACATTTTGAAGATTCTCAGAACAGTGGAAGCCCCCAAAGAGTGAATTTGGAATGTATACCTTTTCAGGGATTTATTTTAATTTAAGTAGCATAATAAGCAGTTTTACCTTAAAAGAGATTAGTAGTTAATAATGTGTAAAGATAGCAATTTTTTTCCACAGTTACTTTATTTTAGTGCCCAATATTTAGTTTGATACTTTAGCTAGCTCTCTAATAGCTAGCTCTCTAATAGTTAGGTTGTTTTTCCCAAATACGGTGATGATCGGCTGGTCCTGGCAGAATCTCATTCTTATGGCCAGCTTTAATGAGTTTTCATTTTGCTTTCACAACTGTCTTATCATCTGTCCGTTGACAATCTCTTCCCGACCCTGAAGATTATAGGCTTCAGTGACCCTGATAAACTTTAGCCTTTATACAGTACATACAGTTGCATAGTACATCTAACAATTTTATAGACCTTTTTATGGAAAGGAAACAGAAGATAAAATCCAACCGTCACTTTTTTCTCTTCTTCTCACATCCGTATCCATCTACAACTCAACTTTGGCTCTTCCTTTATGTTTAACCTAGCTCCAAACCCCCTGGTTGGTTCGTTTGTTTTTAGTTCACATTCAGTGTACAAAATATGCTAGGAAACCTCCTGCCACACACATGCTGGGACACATTTAATGTTTCCATAGTCCTCATACACCTAGGGCATGCCAAAAAATGATCCTTTGTCATATGCTGAGAGAAAGCATGCTGACAAAGAGCTCATAGTGTGGAAGGATATAATTCTGAATTTTTTCTTCCTTTGTGTCTAAAGACAGCAAACATGTTTAGTTACTCCCACCTAATTATTTACTAATAATGAACTGCCCCATAAAAAAGTTGACTTGACAATGGGAAGACATGTTTGTATTCAGGAAAAAGACTTATCTGCCAAAGGCTAAATTCTTTGAAGCAGAAAAGTCCGACTTATAATGCTTGGCTATCGAAAAAGAGGAGCCCACAGATTTGTTTAATCCCTTAAGGACACAGGGTTTTTCAGTTCCTTTTTTCGCTCTCCATCTTAAAAAGTTAATAACATTTTTTCATGTACAAAGCTGTGTGAGGGCTTACTTTCTGCGTAACAAATTTTACTTCTCAGTGTTATTATTTATTATTCTAAGCCGTATCGTACTGGGAAACTGGAAAAAATTTCAAAATGTGGTAAAATTGGCAAAAAAAAACACATTAGCGTCACTTTCTTGTGGGCTAAGTTTTTACGACTTTCACTTTGTGCTCCAAATGATACTGTATTAATTATCTACTTTATTCTATTTTGTTTTGGTGAATCACCGTGATGCCAAATTTATATAGGTTTTATCGTGTTTTAATACATTTTTCAAAATTAAACAAATGTGTCTGTAAACAAAATTGTTTTGCCATCTTCTGATGCTAATAACTTTTTCATACTTCGGTATTTTAATTTTTATTAAAAAATTTTTGCGAAAAGAGATGACGTATTCATTGCTATTATTTTGAGGACTGTGCAACCTTTTAATCACTTTTTATTAAATTTTTTATGTGATATGAAATGGTATAGAAGTATTCAGACATTTGGGCGCAATTTTCTGTTATGGGGATCACCACCGGCAATAACCGCTTTTATATTTTGATAGATCAGGCATTTTGAGATGCGCGATACCTAACATGTTTGTGATTTTTACTCTTTATTACATTTTATATCAGTTCTAAAAAACAGGGGTTATTTGAATTTCTAAATTTTTTTTTCCTTTTTTTAATCTTACTATTTTTTAGACCCTCAATAGTACTTAAACCCTAGATCAGGGGTCTCAAACTCAATTTACCTGGGGGCCGCTGGAGGTAGATTCTGGGTAAGGCTGGGCCGCATCAAGTTTTCCACACAAAATGCGCTTACAAAATATCATTATTCAGATTCAAATGTCATGGCGTCTCCCAGCGCAAGGAAAGCCCCGAGCGGGGAGACGTGTTTTCTCTATGAACGCGTCCTGTGCACCGAGGGGTCCCAAGCTCCTACCGCACTGAGCCCAGTCAGGGACACTCCATCCCCCCCTCCCCCCCGGTACTTGCCTCCCCGTGTCCCTCCCATCGAAGAAGATGAAGTCGCCGCTCTGACTTGCACCAAGTGCGTTCAGAGCGGCGACTTCATCTTTTTCAAGTACCGGAGGGAAGGGGATTAACCGGTTACGGGCCCTTTCCTGTTTTTTCATGTCCATTTTTCACTCCCCACCTTCAAAAATCTATAACTTTTTTATTTTTACACGTAAAGAGCTGTGTGACGGCTTGTTTTCTGCGTAACAAATTGCACTTCATAATGATGGTATTAAATATTCCATGCCATGTACTCGGAAGCGGGAAAAAAATTCCAAATGCAATGAAAATGCATTTGCGCCATTTTCTTGTGGGCTTGGATATTACGTCTTTCACTGAGCGCCCCAAATGACATGTCTACTTTATTCTTTGGGTCGGTACGATTAAGGGGATACCAAATTTGTATAGGTTTTATAATGTTTTCATACATTTACAAAAATTAAAACCTGTACAAAAATTATTTTTTTGATTTTGCCAACTTCTGGCGCTAATAACTTTTTTATACTTTGGTGTACGGGGCTGTGGGTGGTGTCATTTTTTGCGAAATATGACAATATTTTCAATTATATCATTTTTAGGACTGTACGACCTTTTGATCACTTTTTATAGATTTTTTTATATTTTTCAAAATGGCAAAAAAGTGCCATTTTCGACTTTGGGCGCTATTTTCCGTAACGGGGTTAAACGCATTGTAAAAAACGTTATCATATTTTGATAGATCGGGCATTTTCGGACGCGTCGATACCTGATGTGTTTATGATTTTTACTGTTTATTTATATTTATGTCAGTTCTAGGGAAAGGGGGGTGATTTGAAATTTAATGTTTTTTTATTATAATTTTTTTTTTTTAAACTTTTTTTTATTTATACTATTTTTCAGACTCCCTAGGGTACTTTAACCCTAGGTTGTCTGATCGATCCTATCATATATTGCCATACTACAGTATGGCAGTATATGGGGATTTTCCTCCTCATTCATTACAATGTGCTATCAGCACATTGTAATGAAGGGGTTAAAACGAAATAGCCTCGGGTCTACGGAAGACCCGAGGCTACCATGGAGACGGATCGCTGCCCCCGGGGGAGCGGCGATCCCAGGTAAGATGGCGGCGCCCATGCGCCGCTATCTTTTTGAGGCTGCCGGCAGCTTTGCCGGCAGCCATCGCTGTGAAAGCACCCGCGATCGGTGCTAGCACCGATCGCGGGTGTTACCGGTAAGCCTTTGCTGCAATATGCAGCAAAGACTTACCGGCTATGGAGAGGGCTCAGCCCGTGAGCCCTTTCCATGCAGCGCGACCCGACCGCCGCCGTGAATACACGGCGGGCGGTGCTTTTCCAGGTGGGGGCCACAAAATGTTGGCCGCGAGTTTGAGACCCCTGCCCTAGATGGTCTGATCAATCCTACCATATACTGCAATACTCCTGTATTGCAGTTTATTGCATTTTTACATAGTATTCATTACAATGAGCCACTCATTTTAACGAATCTTCAGAAGCTATGCAGCCACGGGTCTGGCGAATCAATCCAATCGCTGCTCCATGATGACGTCCTGGGTAGCAAATATCGTAACAAAGATGGTGGCACCCACGGGCTTCGGAAGAGATAATACTGATCAGTGGGTATTAGCTCCAATATGCAGCACCTTGTGAGCCCTCTTCATACAGCCTCCGCACCTATGCGTCATAGGAGTTAAAGAAAACACTATGTTGGGGGGAGGAATCATACACTGACACATCATTTGCATCAGTTGCTCATATTTGTTCTCTGTATGTGTTCTGTTTTTGCTCTGTTCCTCCTCTGTTTGGATGCAAATACAGTCTGTGTGTCACCCATATGTCCAACATATTTATGGTCTGTATTAAATACGGAAGGCTGGCAAATAATGTAATTGGCTTGTCCCTTGATTTAGTGTTACCTAGCTACCGATCTGCAAATATAGAGGCATCAGTATTTTTCACAGCTTTATGGCCTTTAATGAAAAGGCACAGAGCACAAATATGGTCAGGAATAGGACCTGCTTCAAAAAAATTACAGAGGAGACTGGTCCATAAAATAACATAGTGTGGTCCAAGTGCAGCCTCCCCATCCTCCAGCGGTCTTGTCTCAAAACTTGCACATGCACAGTGTGGGTTTCTCCGCGGGTTCTTGCAGGGCCAGAGCAGATATGATGCACGCACTGTGCATGCGCAGGTTTTGAGACAAGACAGCGGGAGTACAGGGAGGAGACCAAGAACAAGGAGGCAGGGCTGGTACCAGCTTCATGATGGTAAGGAGGCAGGATTGACTACTGTTCCCCGAAACCCCGCCCCCCTGACTGGTTACTGTCCATGAATATAACTATATTTTTCTGGTTAATGGTAGCTTCGTACATTGATTAACTCATGTGCAGAAATCATTAAATAGTGCCTTTACAGTACATTTGCTGGTTTATAAGCTGTTTCCCTGGTGACAGGTTCCCTTTAATTGTCCATACTTATTCTTTCTATACAATGCCACCTAATCAACTATTTTATACAAAATGTACTTGTAAATTTTATTACTGTGTGATTATTTTTATTATACATATAATCTCATTCAAATTTTTTATATGCATATGATGCTTCCTAACTTATACATTGTGACTCCTATTTATTAATTTGCACATACAGGCAGTCCCCGGGTTACATACAAGATAGGGTCCGGAGGTTTGTTCTTAAGTTGAATTTGTATGTAAGTCGAAACTGTATATTTTATAATTGAAGTTCTAGAATATTTTCTTTCTTTTGTCCCAGTGACAATTGGAGTTTCAAAATTTTTGCTGTAATTGGACCGAGGATTATTAATAAAACCTCATTACAGAAACCTTACAGCTGATTATTGCAGTCTGGGAATATATTAAAGCTATATTAGAGCTTCACCAGAGGTCACAGTGGGCAGAGGGGTCCGTCTGTAACTATGGGTTGTCTGTAAGTCGGGTGTCCTTAAGTAGGGGACCGCCTGTAGTTCCCTCACATTTTTTGATTCTATCATATAAATCCCTCTAAATTGTCAACAAAGACTACCCCAGTAAACATGCAGCATGTAATCTGCTTTCCTTGCATACCAAGAAGTTGGCTGGCACCGCACAATTACAATCATAGGTGGCCCTGTGCAAAAAATTGACGTATACTATAAGAACCAAGCAATGCACAGACAGTGGCCAAAAATAAGGCACCAATATATGAACATATGTGTTCATATATTGGTGCCTTATTTTTGGCCACTGTCTGTGCATTGCTTGGTTCTTGTAGTAATCCGCTTTCCTTATAACCATTTATGAGTGCTGTTCCAGTGTAGATAAAATTCACTTTTAATCCATGTAATAAGGAGCCTTACATAGGGAGACGAGTTGCCAAAAGTCAACCTCAGCTCGTCCCTCCATTGTGATTGACGTCTCTATCTTCAAACTACCCTGCATTTTTGTAGTGTTTAATTCTGTCAAGTTATCATGATGTTTCAAGCATGTGACATGTGTGCCGAGTTTCTCTGTGTGTCATACATTCTGATTGCAGAGTGTGTACCATCCATGCGCAGGAATCCAGTGTACACAATCAGGGGTGTAACTAGGAGAGGCTGGGCCCCGTAGCAGATTTCTGCATGGGGCCCCTTTCCCCTTAAAAAAAAATATATATGTAGGCTGCATTCACATAAACATGTGCCCGCCCGGCTATAGCCTGGCAGGCACACATCTGGCGTGCTGGAGAGGAGGAGAGATGATCGCGGCTCACCCCTCCCCTCTCCATAGAGAATAGAGCCGCATGGCCATTCTTACGGCCAAAGATGGAGCACACTCTATCACTTTTGCGTCCATGGCTCGAAACAGTGAGTACTCGTTGTGCTCACCGTACTGAGCCCAGGCACTATAGACGCATATGAGGGAAGTATATCCATCAGCAAATTTGCAGCCAGATATACGTCCGCAAATATGTTCTTGTGAATGTACCCTTATAGAGACATGTTTATACAATTAAACACCTTTATATACTTATATACACACACATAAAGTTCTACACTCGTATACTCGCACCCACATACATACAAGTATACACTTACCCACACATTTATGCACTCACGTGCATTTATACAGTAATACACAGAGTATATACAAACTCATACAGTATATACACACATACAGTATATACATACCCATATAATACATATACAATACACATACATATAATATATATATATATACATACACACATACAGTATACACTGACCATATATACACATACATGCAGTTTAAAAACATCATATACACACATGCTGCATATACATACAGAATATACAGACATACAGCAAATACACACACATTCAGTATATACAGCATATAAACACACACACATATGGGAAATACACACGCACACTGATTGAGTATATAGAGCATATACATACATACCATATATAAAAACACACATACATTATATATATATGATCAGGGAGGTGGCGGGTGGGCGATTCAGGAGAGAGATGGGCGGGCCAGGAGAGAGGTGGGACACAGAGGGAGGGGCCCAGGGGCGCAATCCGGCAGGTACCCGGCAGTGTCAGGCACACACTGGAATATACACACTGAGCCCCCTCATTTATTATATACAATGGGACCTTCCTCATTAATTATATACAATGGCCTCCCTCATATATTATACATACCTCCCAACATTTATGAAAAGGAAAGAGGGACAAAATGGCGGCACGCGTAGCGATCCCCCTAAGCCACACCCCCAATCACTCCCTGGCCACGCCCCAAATTTTAGCCATATTAAAATAATAAAAATCATCTCAATAAAAAAAAAAAAAAATTATCCTCATTGGGATTTGAACCCAGAACCTGCAGTGTCCATGTACAATAATAACACAGTGCCTCAACCAACTGTGCTTTAGCCTCTGTGATTAACAAGGTGGAGAATTTTGGTAACTAAGAACTATGTCTATTGTTACACTGTGACACAGATTTACTGCCTTGGTATATAGGGAGGGATCTTCTCAGATTATTGTAATTATTGAGACTATTATTATTATTATGGAGATTATTATTATTATTATTATTATTATTATTATTGAGATAATTATTATTATTTTTACCATTATTAATAATCATCTCCATAATAATAAAAATAATAAAATGTATAATAATAATAATAATAATAGTCTCAATAATTACAATAATAATCTCTGAGAAGATCCCTCTCTATATATCAGTGCATTAGTCTGTGTCACAGTGTAAATGGCAGATAACACTTCTTAGTTACCAGAAATCCTCAGCTCTGTATCACTGGGCTTATAGCTCAGTTAGTTAAGGCTCCTGTCTGCAGTGCACAAGGTCCCAGGTTTGAATCTCAGCCTGGCCAAAACTTAATTTAATTAAATAAAGAGCTTGTGTCTGGGGAAGCCCTGGAGACCATATATGGACAGATGCTGAGCTGACCTGAAGACGTGATCCCTGCTCTCTCTGCTAAGCCGATACTTCTCTGAAAAGGATTCCATCCCGATGTCTGCTCTGGGGAACTCTAGGAGATGCAGTGACCATATATGGACAGATGCTGATCTGAGCTGATGACGTGGTCCCTGCTCTCTCCGCTAAGCCCGACAATTCTCTGAAAAGGATTCCCTCCCGATGTCTGTAGAAGCCATTCTGTACTGTGAGTTCAGACTTTCAAAGTATTTACTATGCGGACACAGCGCCGGGACACAGCGGGACCTGGGGGGAAAATCCGTGACAATCTCATAGCTGCCCGTGACGCGGGGCAGAGGTACGAAAAACGGGAAAGTCCCGTCAAAATCGGGACGGTTGGGAGCTATGTATTATATACTATGTGCCCCCCTTCATTAAATAAATACAATGGGCCCCCTTCCCGTCTGCATTGCACTCGCAGAGACAATAACATTGGCGTCTTAAAGATGCCACACCCTCCGTCATATATGGTTGTGTGCAATGGCTTATAAAACATAGTATGTACATTGACTGCCTATAAAGCACATTTGTATAAAGTGTTTCTTGGAAGTGAAAAAATGTGTGGCCTTGTTTCTGAGATTAACACAAATAGTTTTGCGGGTGGAGCTAAATTCCAGAGAGTAACTTCAGCTGACTTTAGATCTCAGCAACAGTGTGAAATAGTCTGTGGAGGAAAAGATCCAAACCCTGTCCCCACCGGAGGTATATGGCACAAGTCTGTGGATTTGTTACTCACAAACTGCTTCTTGTTGGAGTCTGTGATAGATTCTTATCTGTTGTAAATTCTCCTCTTAGTTTCCTGTTTTTAAGGAGTTCTCCTCTTTTAGGAATGAAGGGAAGAGTTTATGTGTGTGGAATGTGCCTAAGGGAAATAAATTACATTTTCTCAGGCCTCCATCACACCAACACTGGCTTAAAAGTCATTCAGTATCTATGGACGGATCTTTCAGCCAGATTACCTGTTTGTGCTGTGGGGCTTGAATTCGCAGTTTGTCAATTACTGTGGCAGATTCACGGTCAAAAACTCATAACTTCTGCAAGTACTTTTTACAAGGTCAGGTCTATAGCATGTCAGAAGGGATTGTGCCATGTTTTGTGGTCATCTCTTATCCACAGGATAGCGGATAACAATATCATCAGCTATGAACCCCTTTGATGATAAAAATGTGGATCTCATCCTGCTGCTCCATCCATTCTCTATGGGAATGCTACAATTCCTCTCCTGTCTCTAGCACTCTTATGGGGGATTTTGAGAGTGCAAAATATATCTGAGTGCTATGCTCCTTTACCACCAACACTCACATAGCATTAAATTCAGCAGCATGCTCCTCCCACTGCATCATCGATTATTGAGACCCCCACATAGATAAGAGATTGTTATTAGATAATATTGCTTTACTTTCTATTTTCTTGTTGACAAATTATGTAAATCAACACTAGAAATTTTATTAAGAAACAAAGACCAATTATGTTGCAGTTGCATTTTGTCTGAAACTTTTGCGCCGTATAACTGACCATCGTGCATAATTCGATAATATGGTTAAAAGTGCATGTGAATGAGGCAAACTGCACTATGTAAGACTGTTTGCCCCACTTTTCATGTACTTTGGGGAAAAGTGAAGAGTGCTATTGGAGTTTGGATGCCATAAATGCAGCATACCAATCATAACCAGAAATACCAGATTGTAACCTTGTAAAAACTGCAATGTAGGGAAATGCTGTACCACCATGAAAAGTTTTGTCACAATATATAATATAAGAAAATATGCAAGTGATTAAAACTGAAATGTGGGTAACCATTACTAATTGTTAAGGACGTAGGGGTTTTCTTCGCTCATTTCTCACTCTCCACCTTCAAAAATCCATATCTTTGTCATTATTCCATGTACAGACCCGTGTGAGGGCTTATTTTGTGCGTAACAAATTTAACTTTTCCGTGATGTTATTTATTATTCCATGCCGTGTACTGGGAAGCAGGAAAAAAATTCCAAATGTGGAAAAATTGAAAAAAATGCATATGCGTAACTTTCTTGTGGGCTCAGTTTTTACGAATTTCACTCTCCGCTCCAAATAACACCTTTATTCTTTGGTTCGGTACGATTGCGGTGATACCAAATTTATATAGGTTTTATTGGGTTTTAACACATTTTCAAAAATTAAACAAATGTGTACAAAAACTAAAAAAATATTTTGCCACCTTCTGACGCTAATAACTTTTTCATACTTTGGTGTACGGAGCTGTGTGAGGTGTCATTTTTTGCAAAATGAGCCAACGTTTTCATTGCTCCCATTTTGAGGACTGTGCAACATTTTGATCACTTTTTATTACATTTTTTATGTCATGTAAAAAGGTGTAAAAGTCGAGTTTCGGACATTTGGGCGCCAGTTTTGGAGGTTACCGCCGTCGTTTTTATATTTTGATAGATCGGGCATTTTGGGATGCAGCGATACCTATTTTGTTTGTGATTTTTACTGATTATGATGTTTTATATCAGTTCTAGGGAAAGGGGGGTGATTTGAATTTTTTAAATTTGATTACATTTTTTACATTTTTAAACTTTTTTTCTTTTTTTTCACTATTTCTTAGACCCTCTAGGGATTAACCCTAGATAGTACAATGGTTCCTACCATATACTGCAATGGTACTGTATTGCAGTATATGGCATTTTTTGCATATGATTCATTACAATGAACCACTGGCTCATTGTAACGGATCTGCAGAAACCATGTAGCCTCAGGTCTGATGAAGACCCGAGGCTGTCATGGCAACCAATCGCCGCCCCCCTACGATGTTCGGGGGAGTGACGATCGAAAGAAACATGGCGTTGCCATGTTTTAAGTGTTTTAAGTGCCGCCAGTGACTTTGCCAGCGCCAGAGAACAGGCAAACACCCGCGACCGGTGCAAGCAATATGCAGCAAAGCCCATCTCTGTATGAAGATGGCTCAGCCCGTGAGCCCTCTTCATACACCCTTCATAGCTTTGTGGCGGATATATCTGCCGCAGAGCGTGAAGGTGTTAACATAAATGCATTTAGTTTTTCAGTTTTACAATCTGGTTGGTATTATTTGTTGCCATAAAACTTCTTGATCATTTAATTCTGTTTCAGTATTGCATTTTTATGGTACTGTACATTCTTTTTAGGCTATGCTCTTTCATTCTCTTATTATAAAGTCTGTATGAAAACAACCTTAAAGAAAATTTGTTGACAACACTAATAAAAGTTGCATGAACACACTGGCGGCAGATTTATAGAATTATCTACAACAAACTTTGCTTTCCATAACACCCAATCACAACACAGCGTTTGTTTTTAGAACACAATAAGATTTGCTGTAATCCGTTACTATAAGAAACAAAGAAACAAAGGTTGTGTTTTCAGTTAGGACTACCCAGCGACTTTGGCTGTGACACCTGTCACACTGCCAAACATCACTGGTTATCACTGTGTTCATCACAGCTAATGAAAGTAAATGCGGCGCGATTCCAATACCACATGAGTGTGTCGCAATTATGGCAACTTGCACATGCATTCTCTTTCATTGGGATATATTCACACATTAAAAAAAGTCAAGTAGGCTGAGTAGCATGTGCCATTTCTCATGAAAGTCAAAGACAGACTTCTTGGTTATATTTTGGTGGACACTATTTGTGAGCAAACCACAGAATATGGTGTAAATTTAAAAAAAAAATCTTACACACCCTTGACACCTATCCCCACCAGAACCAGTTCAGGCTGCTTTTCCAGTCTCAGCGGGCTTTTAGGGCTGAGGGGCCATGATACGGTTTACTCACATCAAAATCCCATCGTAAGCTTGTCTGAGTGTCCGATCCGAATGCTCAAAGACCAGAACTGAACTAACATGTTGTACTTAGTTCTGGTCTCTGAGCATTCAGGCCGGACACTTACGATGCAAGTAAATAGCGTCAGACTAGCTTGTGTAATACGCCTTAAAGGGTTATTCCCACAAAGACATGATTCTCAAATATACTCAGAATAACAAAAAACCACATTCTGCAATAAACGTCTATTGATAAAATACAGAATTTCTCAGATATAATTTCAACATGTCTCTATCAGTCCTGGTGTATACAATTTTGGTTGCCCCTGGATACGACAGTAAATCTTCTGACTATGGTTGGATCTTCTCACGAATAGCTTCTCTTAACTGCACACTGCAGTAATATCTGCCTCCTGACCCTCCACCCTACATTACAAGACCAGCTCAGACACAGGCACTTCCTGCCAGCAAGCTGCATTGTGCAAAGACTTACTCTACTGATTAGAATATTAGCTTTTCATGCCTCAGAATTGTCACGTAAAATATAACCTAAGGCCTCTATGTTCAGCAAGAACTGCTGAACTGACATGCTGATTTCAGTTCAGTAGTTCTACGTTTAGGACAGTATAATCAGCACACACACAGAGCAAGTTTGTCAGACCAAGTTTGCTTGTTTAACAACTGGGCAGAAGCATATACACACAACAGTAAAAATCATCAGAGTGGTGTCTGCTTTTAGAATAAATGCACGCGGCTGCACTAAATGCAATTCTTTTTAAAGGATCAGTTTTTCACAGATGACTCATAGACGGATGTCAGGCTGAGGCAAATCAACCCTGATAAAGAATGATGTTTGCCATGTTTTATCATACAAAAGAGAAGGGAGATCTGTATAATAGTCTAAATATGTGAAATCTTTATGACACACAAGATTAAAAGCATCTAAAAACACCCCACCCTATATCAGCAAAATAATATCCCATAATCTTCAGGGTACCCAATTCCACAATACCGTATTTTTCGGACTATAAGGCGCACTAAAAATCCTTTTCTCAGAAATCAAAGGTGCGCCTTATAGTCCAGTGCGCCTTATATATGAACCTTACTTACAGAAAACAGCTGCCTTGAACTGTGCACAGGTCAGCCACCTGTTGGTCATTCATCCTTATAATCAGGTGCGCATTATACTCTGCTGCACCTTATATATGAACCTGGACGTTTTAGCAGGCATTTATTGATGGTGCGCCTTATAGTCCAAAAAATACTGTAATAATGATGGTGGAACAAAAACAAGTCAAGGGCAGGAATCGTCTTTATGGACAGCCGGAGTCTTTCTATATGGAAAGCAGGTGTTGAAAGAAGGGATCTTCTAGATGGACAGCAGGAGTTGAGAGCAGGAATTTTCTATATGGACAGCAAGAGTTGAGAGCAGGGATCTTCTATATGGACAGCAGGAGTTGAGAGAAGGGATCTTCTATATGGACATCAGGAGTTGAGAGCAGGGATCTTCTATATGGACAGCAAGAGTTGAGAGAAGGGATCATCTATATGGACAGCAGGAGTTGAGAGAAGGGATCTTCTAGATGGACAGCAGGAGTTGAGAGCAGGGATTTTCTATATGGACAGCAAGAGTTGAGAGAAGGGATCTTCTATATGGACAGCAGGAGTTGAGAGCAGGGATCTTCTATATGGACAGCAGGAGTTGAGAGCAGGGATTTTCTATATGGACAGCAAGAGTTGAGAGAAGGGATCTTCTATATGGACAGCAGGAGTTGAGAGAAGGGATCTTCTATATGGACAGCAAGAGTTGAGAGCATGGATCTTCTATATGGACAGCAAGAGTTGAGAGCAGGGATCTTTTATATAGACAGCAGGAGTTGAAAGCAGGGTTTTCCTATGTGGACACACCAGGAGTTGGGAGCAGGGATCCTCTATATCAGGGGTCAGGAACCTTTTTGGCTGAGAGAGCCATGAACGGCACAAATTTTAAAATGTTATTCCGTAAGAGCCGTACCATATGCACATGCCCCCCAGTAGATAGGTAGTCCCAGTGTCACGGGTACCCCTGCGATCTAGGTCTCGGATCACAGGCACACCCGCGCCCCTCTCTGTGGCGGCGCAAAGCTCACTCAACTCACCACTCCCCCCCCCCCCTTCCCGGCTGGCCATTGCGTGCACCGGCACTCACTGATTTAAAGGTGCACTGCCCAATTTTTGGGTTCCTATAAAGACCAGGGGCTACCAGATAGGTAGCCATAGAACATGTCTCCCAGTATATAGGTAGCCACAGCACATGTCTCCCAGTATATAGGTAGCCACAGCACATGCCCCCAAGTAGATAGGTAGCCACAGCACATACTCCCAGTAGATAGGTAGCCACAGCACATACTCCCAGTAGATAGGTAGCCACAGCACAGACTCCCAGTAGATAGGTAGCCACAGCACAGACTCCCAGTAGATAGGTAGCCACAGCACAGACTCCCAGTAGACAGGTAGCCACAGCACAGACTCCCAGTAGATAGGTAGCCACAGCACAGACTCCCAGTAGATAGGTAGCCACAGCACAGGCTCCCAGTAGGTAGGTAGCCACAGCACAGACTCCCAGAAGGTAGGTAGCCACAGCACAGACTCCCAGTAGGTAGGTAGCCACAGCACAGACTCCCAGTAGGTAGGTAGCCACAGCACAGACTCCCAGTAGGTAGGTAGCCACAGCACAGACTCCCAGTAGATAGGTAGCCACAGCACAGACTCCCAGTAGATAGGTAGCCACAGCACAGACTCCCAGTAGATAGGTAGCCACAGCACAGACTCCCAGTAGATAGGTAGCCACAGCACAGACTCCCAGTAGATAGGTAGCCACAGCACAGACTCCCAGTAGACAGGTAGCCACAGCACAGACTCCCAGTAGATAGGTAGTCACAGCACAGACTCCCAGTAGACAGGTAGCCACAGCACAGACTCCCAGTAGACAGGTAGCCACAGCACAGACTCTCAGTAGATAGGTAGTCACAGCACATGCCCCCAAGTAGACAGGTAGCCACAGCACAGACTCTCAGTAGATAGGTAGTCACAGCACATGCCCCCAAGTAGACAGATAGCCACAGCACAGACTCTCAGTAGATAGGTAGTCACAGCACATACTCTCAGTAGATAGGTAGTCACAGCACATACTCTCAGTAGATAGGTAGTCACAGCACATACTCTCAGTAGATAGGTAGTCACAGCACATACTCTCAGTAGATAGGTAGTCACAGCACATACTCTCAGTAGATAGGTAGTCACAGCACATACTCCCAGTAGATAGGTAGCCACAGCACAGACTCCCAGTAGATAGGTAGCCACAGCACAGACTCCCAGTAGATAGGTAGCCACAGCACAGACTCCCAGTAGATAGGTAGCCACAGCACAGACTCCCAGTAGATAGGTAGCCACAGCACAGACTCCCAGTAGATAGGTAGCCACAGCACAGACTCCCAGTAGATAGGTAGCCACAGCACAGACTCCCAGTAGACAGGTAGCCACAGCACAGACTCCCAGTAGATAGGTAGTCACAGCACAGACTCCCAGTAGACAGGTAGCCACAGCACAGACTCCCAGTAGACAGGTAGCCACAGCACAGACTCTCAGTAGATAGGTAGTCACAGCACATGCCCCCAAGTAGACAGGTAGCCACAGCACAGACTCTCAGTAGATAGGTAGTCACAGCACATGCCCCCAAGTAGACAGATAGCCACAGCACAGACTCTCAGTAGATAGGTAGTCACAGCACATACTCTCAGTAGATAGGTAGTCACAGCACATACTCTCAGTAGATAGGTAGTCACAGCACATACTCTCAGTAGATAGGTAGTCACAGCACATACTCTCAGTAGATAGGTAGTCACAGCACATACTCTCAGTAGATAGGTAGTCACAGCACATACTCTCAGTAGATAGGTAGTCACAGCACATACTCCCAGTAGATAGGTAGTCACAGCAAAAAAAAAAAGAATATTCACTTAACAGCACTCCCTGCAGCCAGCTCCTCTTCGCTCCCATGCTCTTCTCCTTAGGCAGCGGTAACAACGCTGCCTGTGTCCAGTGATCAGTCTAAGAGACACAGCAGCCATCACTATTTATTAAAGATCTGTCTGAGAGCCAGATGCAGCCAACAAAAGAGCCACATCTGGCTCCCGAGCCATAGGTTCCCTACCCCTGCTCTATATGAACAGCAGAAGTTGAGAGAAGGGATCTTGTATATGGCCAGCAAGAGTATAGGGCAAGAATCTTCTTTATGGATGGCAGGATCTGAGTATCGGGATCTTCTTTAAGATGGAAGGATCTGAATGGAGGTAATGGGGCTTATTTACTAAGGGTCCCACGGGTTCATTTACATCAGGGTTTCCCGACTTTTCGGGCTTGCGCGGGGGATTGTGTTGCACGCGATCGTATTGTGTCACAATCGCACAGGCTTTCACGCAACACAAATCGGGGGGCGGCCGTCGGAACGATCAGACGGATTCGGATTACATGCGGGATTTAACAATTCAATTTGTGTTGCAAGCCAAGCACTTACATGCAACGGGAAGAAGATGGTGAACTCCGGCGGACCTGATCGGGCAAGCGACACATGAAGGAAATGGGGCGCACGATCTTCATGAATTGCGGTAGATGGGCATTTCGGTGGACATTCCGGATCGTGCAGGGACCGGGTAAGTAAACGTGCCCCATCCTATTAACAATGTCCCATATGGTGTTGAGTTCCAAACAGGATTTGAATACATCATTTCAAGTACGGAAAATAGTAGAATGGCACCCGCCATTGGTCTTCTCATCCTTCTTTTATTGATGAATACTAACATACATGATAAAAACCACAGTGTTATATGAAAGGGAGTAAAACAGGACATTGCATAGTAACAAGTAAAACAAAAGTCCATTTCATGCCCATTGCGCTTCATCCGGGTTGCTTGTATCCTTGTATAGAAGAAAATTGGATAAAGTGCCGTGAGCATGAAACGGTTGTTGTTTTACTTGTTACTATGTGATGTCCTGCTTTTCCTCCCTCTCATACCTCACTGTGGTTTTTATCATGTTTGTAAGTATTCATCAATAAAAGAAGGATTAGAAGAGCAATGGTGGGTTGCGTTGTACTATTTTCCTCCCTGTCGCGTTTGAATTGCAAAACGCAATTGAATCGCCATGTGTGAACGCGGACTCAGTGACTCATGAACGTTAGTAGTAAGACCCCCATCTTCCTAGAGGAGCTGGACAGGCCACTATTACTTTCTTATGATATTCTGGTTTGTGGTTCTGTAACAGAATACCCCCTTTACATGTTAATAATTGTATTCATTTTTGCAGAATATATTTCTATAGTGATCATAAGTCCACGTTTTGTAACATTGTATGAAGCCGCAGCCCCTCTTGTAACACTTCAGGAAACGACAAGAAGCCGCAGCCGCAGATAGAGTGAGCTCCGTCTGTGAGAGGATTCCCTAGTAATTGTCAGTGAAGCTCTGGCGTCATCAGCAGCCAGTGAGGGGCTTGGACTCCAGTCACACACAGCCTGCGGCTCCTCCTGAGCAGTACAAAGCTCATGTACAGTAGGCAGGGATTCACCTCACAGATGTGTGTGTCAGGGGGAGAGGCCGCCTCATACAGGGTGTGAGCTCTCACTGGAGTCTCTCCAGCTCTCTGACTAAACCTGCTTTAATCTTCCCCCTTCAGAATCATGTAACCATTATTGTTAGTTACACTGGTGAAGTTTCACTTCCTGGCAGCGACATATTATTACTTTTATTCACCGCCCCCTCTGTGTTTTACCCTTTTCTGGCTTTTTATCTCTCTTTTTGTGTTGTTGCCACATCCTGTGTGAAGAGAAGAGAGCGGGGAGAAGACAGCAGACAGCCGGGGCCCCTGCACCACTGCCGCAGGTAAGTGCACCGCACAGCTTTGGCCTAAATTCTGCTTTTCACTGAGAGAGGGGCTGGGGCTGCTGGGCTCTGCCGGGGAAAGAGTTAACCTAATCATCCCCCACATTGTAGACATCTGCTCCTGGTCACCAGTGGTCAAGGTCCATGCATGTGGATGGAGCAGCCTGGAGAATTCACTAGACTGTGCATGATGATGTATATACAAGCCTCAACCCATTGCTGAAAACCTGCACAACTAGTAAAACTGCTAAGCAGCAGCTCTGTGTCTGTGGCGGACTACAAGTGCCAGCACGCCCTGCCTCAGTACAGCAGTCGTCTATGGCGCAGGCTATTGTAAACGTAATAATAGAAACGTGCAGTTTTTTCTTTCAGAAATACCGCACATAAAACCTGCATGTGTGAATATATCACCATAAATTGTTGTTTCCAGCAATTTCCAGCATTTTAACTAAGGCTGAGTTCACATGATGCGTCACGTTTTTTTTTTGTTGCATTTTTTACGCATTCCAAAGACTTCAGACTTGATCATATGCTGAGATTACATTGCGACTCCCGTTGCATTTGCTAAAACGTGATGTAACCTCAGCATGTGATCACTTATCAAGCTTTTGGAATGAGCCAAAAACGCAACAAAAAAAGCAGCGCATTGTGTGAACGCAGTCCAACTGAAAATTATATGAGATCAAATTTGCTGCAGAAAGAAATTCCGCAGGTCCTGTGAATTGTTCAGTGAAGATTTTTTTATTAGTGGTCGGGGATCCCCCACTTTGCAGAGCAGAATAGTAAGAATTAAATTGCATCCAAAAACTACATTGTTTGGAGTGTTTTGTATTTTCTTTTTTTTTTTTTTTGTTGCTGCTGCAAGAAATTCTGCGTGCAAGTGGCCCCTGGCTGGGATTCACAGACCAATCACACTGCTGGAGACTGAACTCATTGTAAATCATTGTGACTTCTAGTATCATATATCACTATGATGCATGGAGTCCCATCCTCCCCACTGTGGTCAGTCTATGAAATCTGGACAACGCATTGTCCGTTTTTTTAACCGGACTGTCCACAGTTGTGTGTCACCCGCCTTAAGGGTAATATATGTACATTCTTAAATGATCGGTACGTATGTAGTGTTTCTTGTATTGTCAGATCAGATCTGATGGTCTGTGAATGACATGACTACCATTTATTTGTACACGATATGTCACATTCTAAGCCATCATACAAAGCTGTCCCTGCAATGTGGGTGGGATATTTATCAGGACTTTACGCCAGCTTTTTGGCTCAATGCAAGGAATTGTGAATATTTTCGCATCCCACCACCTCCGCACCAAGTGGGCGTGCTGGGCTGTGAAGGGGAGTGGCCATCGGCAGAGTGGGCAGGTGCAGTGGCGTTATTGCACTGCAGCTGCGCACTAGCTATTACCTGAACCAGTCTGGAAAGCTGCAGGTTAAAGCACAGTTCTACACCTGGCAGGGCCGGAGCCTCCTGATATATCCACGCACAGGGGGGTTATCTATCATACCATGCTTTAATGTATGATAAATTAGTTTATTTAAAGTGATTGTCTTTGCACACAAATAATTGCTGGACCGAGTACCAGTTTCCTGACGGACCCTGCACGTTCTTTTTAGGGCAAACTGCCTACACAGGTATTTACGAAGGGTTCGTGCCACATATGTGCGGCTGCACTATTCCATACACGACCCAAATTTCTGCACATAGTGAAGTTTGCACTGTTCTTAGTAAATGTGCCTCACTGTGTGGTTGCTGGTTGTCTGCCATAATGCTACCCAGATGTCTCTTATCATATCATTCTAGTTTTATCAGATTTAAACAAAAAACATTGATGCGCCATATTCTTACCAGCTTTTACTCTATTGCTTTGACTTTTCTATGGGTTAGTTAGATGACAGAAATACCAAACTTATATAGCTATGTTATGTTTTAAAATGAGTCTACCAACAGTTTTGACCATACAACACTGTTAGGTACCAGCCAGCCCTGGAGATCTTCCTGTGCTGGTACCGATCTGTGAAGCCACATTTGCATGCATTGTTAGTAGCATTACGACTTAATAAAATAGAATTTATATTCTAGGATTGTACTTGGATCTGGACTTGGTATGTGACATCACTTCACTCTCCTGCTACACAGATACTTCTGTCTGCTATGAGTTACTGCTGTAGCAGGCTTCTGTTTCAATACCATACCACTTACTCAGAGGTAGAGAGTGTGATGTTCTCAGCAAAGAGATCTCACACACCAGCGTACGAGAGTGCTCCTAGTCCAGCTACAATCCTGTAATATAAATGAATTTTTCAAAGTCTTTCTGCTAATAACAACACAGATCTCCATGGAAAATACCTTACACTATCTGTAGCTTTGTATGGTCAAATCTGCTGACAGATTCCCTGCAATACCTGAAAAAAATTTGAATCTAGAAAATATCGATATGTCCTAACTTTATCCCAGCCTTTTTATACTTTAGTGTACTGTGTAAGTTTGCTTTTTAATTGTCTGTTTAATTGTCTAGCAGTCATGGCAAGAGGTTGCCAAAATATTGATGTTACGGTGGCCAGTGATTGGCATCAATATGGCGTCCCCCATACACCACTGATATGTGCTATGGAAGGGGTTTGCACCTTGTGCAATACAGAAAACAACGGCCCTGTATGGAGAGGAATTGCAGGGGTATTACCTGCAGAGGAATTTATGTAACTTCATAAGGATCCGCTGGGCGGGCATATAACATTTTTGTGACCAGAATGAAATATATACAAGGAGGGTTATTTATAATACACCAGTGTCTGCACAGCCTTTATTTCTACGCCAGCCCCCACTTGCGTGGTGCATAAGCCCGGATAACCCCCCCACTCCCCCATGTTATTTATTGTGCTTAAAATGACTTCTTCTGCTTGTATCATTAACTTAAGTTATTGCAATTTGATACTACATACTCTTATTGAAATGGACACCCTGTACATTTTTGCAGTCTGCCTGTCATAAGCAGTGGGCAAGGGTTAACAATGGACTATAATACGCACTACAGTGAACATCAGAACCTGCCAACATGACATTACAGGCAGTCCCCGGGTTACATACAAGATAGGGTCTGGAGGTTTGTTCTTAAGTTGAATTTGTATGTAAGTCGAAACTGTATATTTTATAATGGAAGTTCTAGACAATTTTTTTTCTTTTGCCCCAGTGACAATTGGAGTTTCAAAATTTTTGGTGTAATTGGACCAAGAATTATCAATAAAGCTTCATTACAGACATCTTACAGCTGATCATTGCAGTCTGGGACTATAGTAAAGCATCCAGAGAGCTTCACCAGAGGTCACAGTGGGCAGAGGGGTCCGTCTGTAACTATGGGTTGTCTGTAAGTCGGGTGTCCTTAAGTAGGGGACCGCCTGTATACTGACAAGAATTTATTATGTAACCTATTCATAAAGAGATTTGTCGTCCCTTGTGCCTGTTAAGAGACATTGACAAGCGTTCTCTGTGTGACTGTCCTATATGAAATGAACAAACTTCCCTTATGACATGTCCTGTACAGTACACAGAGGTAAAGAATAGAACAATCTGCTCTCTCAGCTTGGAGGGAGGCATGGACTATTATTTGCATTTGGCTTCCTATTATACATAATGTGCAGTTCTGTGAGGTGTGGGTGTCTGGCATAATGAATGTATTCAGTGGTCTTATTCTGTGGAGACATGGGGGGGGGACGACTTTACTGTACACTTTTCTATGTATTATGTTTCTATATGTAGGCAGTCCCAGGGTTACGTACAAGATAGGGTTCTTAAGTTGAATTTGTATGTAAGTCGGAACCGTATACTTTATCATTGTAACTCCAGACAAATATTATTGGTCTTTACAACAATTGGATTTTAAAAATGTTGGGTTGTCATCAGGACCAGAATTAACAATAGAGCTTCATTACAGACACTTGTGGTAACTGTTATAGCTGATTATTGTAGTCTAGGGCTAAAGTACAGAAAATTACCAATAACCAGAGGTCCGATGGTAACTAGGGGTCGGGTGTTCTTAAGTAGGGCACTGCCTGTATTACCGTATATATTCGAGTATAAGCCATACTCGAGTATAAGCCGCGGCCCCTAATTTTACCACAAAAACCCGGGAAAACCTATTGACTCGGGTATAAGCCGAGGGTGGGAAAGTCATTGGTCACAGCCTCCCCAGTATATAGCCTGCCGGACCCTGCCCCATAGTATATAGCCAGCACCTGCCCCCCAGTATATAGCCTGCCAGCCCATATCCTCAGTATATAGCCAGCCCCCTGCCCCAGTATATAGCCAGCAGCGGGGGAAGCCAGATAGGTGAGTTTTGATTTACTCGAGTATAAGGGTGATGTCACACATGGCATTTTTAGGCCGTTTTTGGGCCGTTTTTAGTTAGTGCGTTTTCAGATGGTAAAAAACGCATGCAATTTTTTTGTCCATTTTTAATTGCGCAAATTCGGAAAACAGGACAAAAACGGATGCATTTTAAAAAAACGCATGCCTTTTTTACGATCTGAAAATGCACTAACTAAAAACGGCCCAAAAACGGCCTAAAAACGCCATGTGTGACATCTCCCTAAGCTGAGTTTGGGTTTTCAGCACATTTTTTTTTGCTTAAAAACTAGGCTTATACTCAAGTATATATGGTATTTCATATATTTATATTCAGCCTGGGTAATGCCCTGTGTATCTGCCTATGTTCACATCTATGTTGGATACCTTTTGTCGCAGACATGTTGGAGTAACCCAACGGACTCCAGTATAAGCCGAAGGCATTGGTCAGGACCTGCTGATATTCATCATAGTGTTGTGACATCTGTTATAAATAATAGGTACAGTGTAGATGTGAACAGAACATCAAAGAGGTTTTCTAGTGTTTGGAATTAAATGTTTTAAAAAGGCCAGTAATATAAGACTAGTAGGGGCCCAGCTATAGTAGAGGGGCTATACCATTCACAGTCAGAAATTAATGTGTAGCTCTGTCATTGATCCAGTGTTCAGACTGGAGCGCCACAGTCCCATTATTCAGCTAATTGGTTGAGGTCCTAAGGGTGAAGACACACATGGCGTTTTTGGGCCGTTTTTGGGCCGTTTTTACTAAGTGCGTTTTCAGATCGTTAAAAACGCATGCGTTTTTGTCCGTTTTTCATTGCGCAATGGCGTTTTTTAACGCATGCGTTTTTAACGATCTGAAAACGCACTTAGTAAAAACGGCCCAAAAACGGCCCAAAAACGCCATGTGTGTCTTCACCCTAAGCTACAGACACCCAATAATCTCATAGTAATGACCTATCCTAAGCAAGACAGCACCAGCCATGAGGTGAGTTAAAGGGGTTATCCGGGTTTAAAAAAATTTTTATGGCCGGGCTGGGGAGGGATAGTTAAACATAATAAACATGGACTTACCACCTCCGGCGCCGCCGATGTCCTGCGCCGCGGTCACTTCGATCCGTGCCCCTGTAAACAAACGGGGGCACGGAAGCAGCGCACAGGGAGCTTCCGGTCCGCGTTGTGGACGGCTCCTCCCATCCGTCCCTATCTCTCAGCGTTGTAAGCGCTGAGAGATGGTGCGCATGGGAGCATCCGGCCGGCCGGAAGCTCCCTGTGTGCCCTTCTACTGAAACCAGCGCACGGAGAAGACGGGCCGCGGCGCGGGACATCGGCAGCACCGGAGGAGGTAAGTACATGTTTATTATGTTTAAATAGCCCTCCCCAGCCCGGCCAGAAAAAAAAATGTTAAATCCGGATAACCCCTTTAAGCCTCTTGTCTCAGGCAGCCCCACCTGCAGGGAGGTACCCCACTAGCACTCACCTTTCTATCTTCACACCTGATATCTGCATGGGTGTAAGACACTTCACCTCCACACATGGCGTTTTTGGTCAGTTTAAAAAAAAAAAAAAAAAAACTTGTCTGTTTACCATGCGTTTGGCTGCTTACAACCTGTTTATCTATTAAGATAATAGGGAAAAATGGACTAAAAAGGGTCAAAAACACATTTGTTTTTTGAAAATAACCTTGCACCAGTTTCTCAGGATTTCTTTAATAGTATGTAGCATTTCCTGTCCCACCGCTGTGCCTTCTCTGTTTTGGCGGTTTTTCATCATTACTATATGTGGTACACTCATAGCATTTAGTGTGGTCATTGTCACTTTCATTCTGTAACCGCAGTAATATTTTTTAGAGCTGAAGTCATTCCCAACATTTTAAATTTCTTTATTTCATTATGTTCACTGAAAATTGTATCTTTTATCAATTGTTAGAGTAAACAGCAATTATGGAGATTACAATGAATGTCTCAGACATGAAGCAAGCTAATGATTGTTTTCATATAGCGCCTAAATGTGTTCCTTCCAAATAATAAGCCTTCTCTGTACATTAGAGCTTGGAGTATCATGTCTGCAGGCAAATACTGTGCCTGCACTTCCTGGCTCCCATCCATTTTCTGCATTTATACAGTGCATACATGGGTCTCTGCTAAATGGAAAGAAATGAGTAGTTGAAAAGGCGCTATCTGCCTGCGGACAGGGCTTCCAGTGTAATGTAAAAAATTAAAAAGTGCATGTTTTAAAAATGACATTATAACAAAAAACTAAATAAAAACACATTAGGGTGATGCCATGCGTCCCATTTTCAGTCCGTTTTAACGCTTGCGTTTTAAAAACTCATCCATTTTTGACCATTTACCATGCGTTTGGCTGCATAGAACCTGTTTACAAAGCGTTTACATGCGTTAAATGCAAACAAAACGCAACGCGTGAACGCGCTCTCATGATGTTTTTACATGTGGTGGTTGTGTTGTGTTTGTAAATGCAACCACCCTCACTCAGATGCAGAATCTACACACCTGATCAAAATTTGCAGTGAAGCTTGGTTTATTAACCCCTACGGGACACAGCATCTTTTGGCCTAAAGGACGCGGCCCCATTTTTCAAATCTGGCCTGTGTCACTATAAGTGGTTATAGCGTGGGAACACTGTGAGATATCCAGGGGATTTTGAGATTGTTTTCTCGTGACACATTGTACTTCAAATTAGTTTAAAAATTTGGATGAAATCTTTTGCGTTTAGTTATGAAAAAAAACAAAATTTGGCAAAAATGTTGAAAAATTCTTTATTTTCAATGTTCTAAATTCTCTACTTTTGATTCAGAAAGTCATAGCACCCAAATAAATTCATAACTTACATTTCCCAAATGTCTGCTTTATGTTGGCATGGTTTTTTCAGATTCCACATATTTTACTAGAATGTTATGAAGCTCAGAATTTGGGAGCCATTTTTCACATTTTTTGTAAAATCGCCAAAACCCGTATTTAGATGGACCTGCACAGTTTCTAATTGACACTGAGAGGCCTAAATAATAGCGAGACTCGTAAATTACCCCATTGTGGAAACTACACCCCTCAACGTATGAAAAACCACTTTTAAGAAGTTTGTTAACCCTTTACGTGTTTTATAGGGGTTAAAACAAAATGGAGGTGGAGTCTGCAAATTGTAATATTTTTTCACAATACACTCATTTTGGGTGGAAAATTAAACATTTGTAATGGATAAAATGAAAAAAGGCTCCACAAAGTTTGATACGCAATTTCTCCCGAGTACACCGATACCCTACATGTGGTGGTAACCTGCTGTATGGGCGCACGGCCGGGCATAGAAGGGAAGGAGGCGCCATCCGGAGCAGATTTGCTGTCACATTGTACAGGCTATAATTTTTTTCTTTTTTTTAATGAGGACCTATAGGGGCTTATTTCTTTTGCCACATGAGATGCACTTTTCTAATACATAATTTTGGGGCATCTATAGCTAATTGGTGAGATTTAATTAACTCTTTGTTGGTGGAGGAAATGAAAATCATCAATTTTTAGGAAAATTTTTATGTGTTTTTTTTTTTTGGCCGTTAACCATACCATGAAAATAGTATATTATTTTTATTCTTTGGGTCGCCACGTTTATGAAAATACTTCATTTATATATATTTTTTTATTTTTTCCCATTTTTACTGAATAAAAAGTAATTTGGCAAAATTGTTGTTAATTTTAGCATCACCGACTTACATATGCATAACTTTTTTATTTTTCACCTCAAAAATCTGTTTAAGGGCTTATTTTTTGCAAGAATGATAGCTCTTTTTAGTGGTCTTATTTTAGATTGCGTAACTTTTTAAAATCACTTTTTTAGAGCATTTTTAAAGGGCATTAATAAAAAATCATCTTTATCAGAGAGAGTTTTTTTAGGTTGTTTTTTACGGGGTTCACTTTGCGGATCTAATAACGATTCTGTTTTATTATACAGATTGTTACGGACGCAGGGATACCAAATATGTGGGGGTTTTGTGTATTTTATTCAATTGTACTGAATGAAAACTAATTTGGAGAAAATCTTATTCATTTTAGCATCACCATCTTTTTATATGCATAACTTTTTTATTTTTTGGCAGATAAATCTTGTTAGGGGCTTATTTTTTGCGAGAACAGTTGTTCTTTTTAGTGGGCTTATTTTGGAGTGCATAACATTTTTTAAATCACTTTTTAGAGCATTTTTTATAGGGTATTAATTAAAAATTATTTTTTTTCGGAACGTTTTTTGCGTTTTTTTCCTCCGGCGTTTACCGTGCGGGTCCAGTAACAATTCTGTTTTATTATGCAGATTGTTACGGACGCGGCAATACCAAATATGCGGGGTTTTTTTGTGTTTTTATGTTTTTTATACTTTATTAAGTTTTTTTATGGGAAAGTGACATTTTAGGGGCTTATATTTTTATGTATTAATTTTTTATTTATTATAATGTGTAGTGTTAACTGTTTTTGCATATTTTTACTTATACATACTTGAACTTAAACCAGTGATGCTCTGATCACTGGTTTAAGTTCAATACACTGCTCTACAATACTATTTTATTGTAGAGCAGTGTAAACTGTCTGAGCAAGCTTGCGCATGCTCAGACAGTTTACAGCCAGACCCGGAAGGGGTCTGGCTGCCATGGAGACCGGGCAGCTCCGGGGCACATGCCAGTCCTCGGAGCTGCCCGGCAGAGGATCGGATCCCCCGGTAAGCGGCACGGGGGATCCGATCCACAGCGCTTACACCCTTACACGCCGCGGTCATGTTTGACCGCGGCGTGTAAGGGGTTAACACCCGCGATCGGAGCCGGCTCCGATCGCGGGTGTTAGCGCAGGCTGTCAGCTGTACTAGACAGCTGACAGCCGCTGCTTCTGGTACCGGCTCCGTTCGTGAGCCGGTGCCAGAAGCAGGACGTTATAGAACGTCCCCGTGCGCTAAGCATCTAGCCCCGGGGACGTACTATAACGTCCAGGTGCGCCTAGGGGTTAAAAGGTTTTCATGTGAAATGTGTAACAGATTACACAGAGTATTTCTGTTCTATTATTAAAGAAAAAATCCATTGCAAAAAAAATGACACGCAGCTGGTTTGAAAACCCACGGTTCATGTCAGTGTAGGTGCAGAATAACATTGAATTGTGAGCAGAAATCATTTAAGTGGACACTGTCACTTGCTATTAACCTGCTAAACTAGCAGAACCCTCAGGTAGGGTATGATATATCCTATTTAGAATTTTTTAAGTTAAGAGGACCTGTCACCCGATATTGGCTCAGTAAGCAGCTCCCTAGCCCTACCCCAGATGTAGCAATGTTAAACTGCTAGCTTTTTCGGAACATACCACCATATTCTGACCGTATGGAGGTGTGTACAGTGGGTTTTTTGCAGGTCAAGCTAACTTTTTTATTACTATTTTGGGGACTGTATGACCTTGATAATTTTTTTTGTTCCAATTTTTATGATTTACAAAATTACAAAAGAAGTTCAGTTTCAAAGATTTGGGAACTATTTTCTGTGGTTCACACCCAGGAATAACCAGTAAACATATTGGATATCACAAAAGTCCCAATCTATCAATATACAAAATGGTTATATATTGTTAGATTGGGAGTTTTGTGATACCTAACATGTTTATGATTTGTTTGGTTTACAGTATATATTCTCAAGTATAAGCCGAGCTTTTTTTAGCACAAAAATGTGCTGAAAACCTCAAACTTGGCTTGTACTCGAGTCAAGAAAAAAAACTCACCTTTCCGGCGCCCCCCTGCAGGTCTTTTCTTCTTCCGTCGTCAGTGGCAGGTCCGTGTGCAGCAGTCTCACAGCTATGACCTCAGCCGCCACTGACATCACAGAGTGCGGTGGCCGGGGTGTGTGTACGGACCCGGTGCTGACCTGGAGTTCAAGCAAGAAGAGGACCTGCCTGGGGCAACGGAAAGGTGAGTACTCCGTTCATTTTATTTTTGTGCTGGGCAAACTGGGGACTCGCTATATACTACACGGGACTCGCTATATACTACAGGTGGCTGGCAGCACAGTAGCTAAGTGGTTAGCACTACAGCCTTGCCACGCTGGTGAACTGGGTTTAAGTCCCAGGGTTAACATCTGCAAAGAGTTTGTATGTTCTCTCCATGTTTGCGTGGGTTTCCTCTGGGTCCAACGGTTTCCTCCAACACTCCAAAACATACAAGTAGGTTGATTAGACAGTGAGCCCCATTGGGTACAGGGACCGATTTGGCAAGCTTTGTGCAATGCTGCGTAATCTGTGTGCCCTATATAAATAAAGCAATTATTATTATTTTCCAAGATGGTGGCTCCCCCAGAGTTTATATGTCGATGGCATCAATTAAACCCCGGCGGAGCGCCATCTTGGCAGGTTAACACCAGTAATTGGGGCCAGAAGAAAAAATACTGTATGTCTGAAGCAGGCTCAGCCCATGTGAAGTAGTTGCACGTCAATGTGGTTCAGGTATACAGTCAATGGTTTCTTAGGTCAACCACAATTTGTCTGATCTAAATTCACTGCATTATAGGAATCTATGATGCCATAGTCCATTCATTCAGTGGTGAATCAGACTGCTAAGGGGGCCTCATTATACAATAGATGCCTATTTTGGAGTACAAAATAGGGACCAGTAGATAGAAGAAACCATTGCAACAGTGTGAAAACTACCTGTAATGGGGTAGTCTTGTTTTTCTTAATGTAATAAAAAGTTTCCAATTTTCCAATATATTTCTGTATTAATTCCTCATGGTTTTCTAGATCTCTGCTTGCTGTTATTCTTTAGAAAGCTTCTTAATTTCCAGTGGACAGAAATCTGACCATGGTCACACAGGTGCATGAGGAATTGATACAGAAAATTATATTCTATTATATTATATTGAAAATTGTATAACTCATACAAACAATAATATTAATTTGTGTTTGTTCTGTACTGTGAAATCACTGCAACAAAAGATCTAAATATCCATGAGGATGTAGAAAGTATAATACAATATTGTATAACTTGTGTGTCCTTTTGCCAGAAACTAACATCTATTTGCTGAAACCAGTTAAGGGAGTTTCAATGGATTAAACCAGTATTATTGTACTTTTCCATGTTTTGTGTATTGTAAAGCTGCCTTGGAATTGGTGAAGGATAATTAGAATGTAACAGGGGCAGACTCCTGAGTGATGGGTGAGTAATGTTGTATAAAATCCAGAAATGCCTTCATCAGGATGTCAGGATGTCATCAGGACTTTGCTTGTTGCAGCATAGTCTGGCGTATTGCAGTGTTTTCCAGGAAGCCTAGAATCATGTCATGTTTGTATTCCTCCCCAGGATCGCAGCTTTAGATTCTCTGTTTTTATGGTAAGCAGTTACTGCTGCTCTGTCATTTATTTGTGAATGTTTACTGCAGATCTCGTATAAGGAAGAGATGAAGAACTAGGTCAATGGTGTAAGGCTGCTGACTATACTGGATAACTGTCAGTCACAGCTTTTCTTGGGTGCATCCTTGTAATGAGATTGCACCAGTTTGCTGTGAATTGTCTATATGTAGTATGCAAATGTCTTAATCTTAATTGTGTATGTGATAAAAAGGCTAGACACTAATTTACATCTTACTGGTGACTCCTATGCATACTGCTGAATTATGCCTGTTACACCTAATTATTAATATAGAGAGATGCTAAAAGCTATGGATTATTTCTTTAAGCAAGTTTTTTTTAATAATAATGGGGATACAGAAAGAAAAAAATGGTGAGGGAAATAAGGTGAACCCTAAGGTTCACAGTAAAATTACAAAAAAGAGGTGCAACGATAAGTGCACAAATTGTGTAGGATAAACGAGTCGGAGTATGGGAGTTGTTGCTGACAAAGTAAGCAAAAATCTTTCTTGTACAGCATACTCAGAGAGAAGAACAAGAACAAATACAGGTAATTCACTGCATAAATTACAAGTAGGTAAGCACATAACAAATATCATGCAAATATAACAAGGCAGACAAATATTAAAAGAGTGGGGAGAGGAGTAGGACAGGTCAAGGAAAGTAGGTAGGGGAAAAGGAGTCATGGAATTGTCCTAGGGGAGGTACAGAATGGAACCCAAGTGTTAAACTCGGAATATGGTGAATGTCCTGGCTTAGAGATGAGTTTTTCTGGTGATGAATAAGGCTGCGGATTATTACATTAAAGGGGTTCTCCCGTGACATTTTGCCATATCTTATCTCTGTCGACATTACAATCACATAAGTCCTGTCAGTTTCCAACAGCTGATAAGAAGATGGATACATCAAAAAAGTGATTAAACAATGTTACACATCCCTAAGTAAGACTACTACAAAGAACAACCGTTCTAGCTAAAAATAAGCCTTAACCAGATTTAGCAGCCGAAAAAATAAAAAAGTTCTGGCTCTGAAAAGATGGTGATGCTAAAATTAACAAGATATTAAAATTAACAAGATATTGGCACAAAATGCCAAGCCAGAAATTATAAATGCCACAGTATAGAAAGACATGGCACCCCAGAAACCAAATATTGCATTCATAGAAGACAAATAGTACTGGAGACCCCAAAACAGATAATTATACTGGAGACCCCAGAGCAGACAAATAATAGTGGAGACCTCCAGATCAGGCAAAAAATACTGGAGACCCCATAGCAGATAATAATACTTGAGACCCAGAGCAGACAAATATCATGTACTAATATGCACATGATTGGGCTCCAAAAAAGCCCAATAAAACTAATGATAAATAACCCCTGTAGAATCTATCTTGTATGTAACCTGGGGACTGCCTAAATCTCTTATATCAGCAGAGCTTCTTTCCAGTAGTAGATTTGCTGTGGGCTCCTCTCAGCCGTGTGCATGAGCCCATAGCAATGAATACAGTGGGGCAGATTTACTTACCCAGTCCGTTCGCGATCCAGCGGCGCGTTCTTTGCGGTGGATTCGGGTCCGGCCGGGATTCACTAAGGTAGTTCCTCCGCCGTCCACCAGGTGGCGCTGCTGCTCTGAAGTTCCCCGGAGGCGCGCTGGAATGCCCTGAAATTCACCGGCCTATACCTGGTGAAGGTAAGTGTAATTTTCGCAACACATTTTTTTTCTTAAATGCGGCGGTTTTTCCAAATCCGTCGGGTTTTCGTTCGGCCACGCCCCCCGATTTCCGTCGCGTGCATGCCAGCGCTGATGCGCCACAATCCGTTCGCGTGCGACAAAATCCTGGGGCAATTCAGGTACAATCGGCGCAAATCGGAAATATTCGGGTAACATGGATAGCATGCAGTATGTCTGCATGCTATCCATTGAATAAACAGATAGCACACAGACCCATGCATGGAACCTGATTCTTTCCTCATTTTTAGAATTTTAGTGAGAGAAGAGCTGAAAAAGTCAACAATTGCCAGTGTTTTGTCAAAAGCGTACTCTTAAACCTTTGTGCACATGAGTGATATTGCTTGACCCTTTTAAGCAGAATTCTTCTTCAAAATCTGCTCTAAATATCCCCCTGTGGCTTGGTGAGACTTTTGTTTTTGTCCCAAGTTTGCAATGAGGGCTTATTCACATATACCACCTGTCATGATTATACTGTGATTCCACCATAAAAAACCCCAAGGGTGGGATGCTTTTTTTTTTTTTTTTTTGTAGACTAAAAAAAGTGTCAATCTCTACCTAAAAGTCCCATAAGCAAGAAAGATAGTGGGACCGGCACCACCCTCTCCACACAACCCAGACCCAGTGGTGCCCCAGAGTGTGAACTGACATCAGGTCGCTGCTCCCCGGAGGTGCACGTGTGAATGCAGAGTAGGTCAAACAATCCCACGAGGAGTGAAGACACGGCACTCACCTCAGCTGAGGCTTGAGGAAACGTCCCGTCGCCTAGTCGTGGCGTGCATCACTCCTGTCCTGTGTCCGTCCGAATAAAGACTTCAACGTTGCACATACCGGTGAGTGCCGTGTCTTCTCTCCTCGTGGGATTGTTTGATCTACCTAAAAGTCCACTCCAGAAAGCTCCATGTGATTATACTCAAAAGCTGTTACATGCTTAAAAACATGGAGAAAACTGGAGGAGACCTGGGGGGACACATGGTTCGATGTGGGCTATTCTACTGCAAATTCCATTAGTTGCACAGTTGATGATTTTTTACAAATCATGTTAATTATTGCTATGGATTCAGGATGTATTCTACCTTTCTAATGCAAAGGTTAAGCTCTGCCCCAGTGTTTCAGCAATATTGCGGCTTAAAGAGGAAAATGTGAAATTCCAATCAGCATTATTGGATTACTCTTGGTGGCAAAAGGAATAATTGAAAAAATGTAACACTAGGGAATACCTAATAATGTAGTCATTGTATGTAGACTCTAAAGTGGTTCCAAAATGAAGCGTTAATATTTCATGTACCCAAACTGTACAATAACATATTACTATTTGTAATACCAACCACAGAAGTCTAAATTTCAAAAAATTATTATTATTTTAACAAATATATTCATTATTAAATTATCCAACCAAAACAATAGAAGTTATTTCAGTAGTGTGAAAAGTTGCTAATAATTTGGCCCATGGCCATCCAAACGACCAACTAAATTTTATACTGAGAAGCAGGGCTGTGGAGTCGGCTACAATTTTGGTGTAGTCATGATAAAATGGACCAATTCTGTCTACACAAACATAATAAGTTATCAAAAATTATGACATTTCCTATAAATGTCTCTTCTATTCCTGATTTAAGGATTTGGGCCAGGTTTGCGCAACATTTATTGGCCCAATCTCATACTGCTCAACTTTAAGAGGCAGTATCAGTAACCAGCACCCTAGATGCCCCAACAACCATAGTACAGCACAAAATGCCCCTCCCCCCCCCAGAAATTATTAATACCACAGTAAAGCAATAAATACCACCCCAGCAACCAAATACAGCATTCAGAGCAGAAAATAAAGCTGGAAACCCCAGAACAGTCAATGATAATAATGGAGAGATCCCCAGAGTAAGCAATAATAATACATGAAAACCCAAGAGCAGACAAATAATTCTGGAGACACCCAGATCAGACATGTAACTAGAGACCCCATAGCAGATAAAAATGCTGTAGAACCCAAAGCAAATAAAAATACTGTAGACCCCATAGCAGATAACAATACTGGAGACCCCCAGAGCGGAATAACAATATTGGAGACCCCCACAGCGGACTAACAATACTGGAGACCCCTAGAGTGGACTAACAATATTGTAGACCCCCAGAGCGGACTAACAATACTGGAGACCCCCAGAGCGGACTAACAATACTGGAGACCCCCAGAGCGAACTAGCAATACTGGAGACCCCCAGAGCGAACTAGCAATACTGGAGACCCCCAGAGTGAACTAACAATACTGGAGACCCCCAGAGTGAACTAACAATACTTGAGACCCCCAGAGTGAACTAACAATACTTGAGACCCCCAGAGTGAACTAACAATACTTGAGACCCCCAGAGTGGACTAACAATACTAGAGACCGCCAGAGCAGACAATAATACTGGAGACCCCAAGAGCATGAAACTAATAATACTGGAGACCCCCAAAGCAGACAAATACTGGAGACCCCATAGTTGACAATAAGTTGTGCATCCTTTTTTAGGCTTGTAGTTGCGATGAATGTGTGCTTCACTTTATATAGATGCTCAGTAGTGAAGCTCCTCCTCTACAGATCAGAGGAATAGGGCACTGGAAGGAACACTCACATTTATCTCGGCACTGCTAGACTGACCAGGAAAACAGGACTGTGGAGTCGGAGTCATGGAGTTGATGACCATTTTGGTGGAGCTGGAGTCGAAGTTTGGCTTATGACTCCACAGCACTGCTCAGAAGTACCTTTAGCCATGAAATCCTCGTACATCTGTTCCTGCTTCCAATACACATATACACAATAGTCATTTGAAGATCCTCCGAAGGTCCTGAAACTGCAGACAGAATTTTGGCATAAAGGATGCATTCTCCAATCCCCTAGAACAGTGGTGGCAAACCTATGGCACAGGTGCCAGAAGTGGCACTCAGAGCCCTTTCTGTAGGCACCCAGGCCTTCACACCAACAGTGAGTTTGCCAGACAGGAATCAAAGCTTCCTCCTGTGGTCCAAGACCATGTTCAGCGCCATTTTAAAGCAGCATCCTTGACTGCCAGGACGACAGGAGGATCGAGAAGGTGTGGATAGAGATGGATTAACGTTGGAGCACCTGCTCTGATTCTTCCTCTTCAGGGGACCCAGGAGGTAAGCTGCAATCCAAATTTCCCTATTATCTTTCTATTGTATTGGTGAACTCAGGACGCCAATACGATTGAAACCTGTGATACAGCACGGATCAATAAGTTGCTACTTAAATTGTCATGTTGGCACCTTGCGATGTATAAATGGGTATTGGTTGTAGTTTGGGCACTCTGTCTCCAAAAGGTTCGCCATCACTGCCCTAGAAGCTTGATTCTAGTACCTTATGTAGTAAGTCAATCCCAGGCTTGTTAGGAGATGGAGAAAGCAGGGGCTAATATGATGTACAAAGTAGTCCCTGAAACTAATTAGCATATTTTAAAGACAATAATGTCAGCTAGTAGTCATCTACTATCAGGTTATCTGTAGTCTGAAAACATGTAGTCTAAACCAAACAATAACATGGAGCCCAATCTAGACAATAATAATCATTTACAGCTCAAACCAGACAATAAATAATAATGTAGAGCCCAGACCAGAAAAATAACAAAGCAGTCCTGAGACCAAGCAATGAATATCATGGAGCCCATGTCACAAAAATGTATTTCCACGTGTGATGAATATGCTACGTATTTTGTAGACCAGATTTATGTGAATAGGCTTCCTATAAATTAGGGGAAAATTAGAAACAATAACACCACAAATACAACTTTGTGTAGTGTGTATGTTGGATTCTATTGCTGTGTGTACATATCTTTAGATGTAAAGTCAATTTTTAAATGAAGTGATACAGATGGCTTTACAAACATCCTTCTATTATGTGTGTACATGCCATAGGAGATCTTGTATATGTTTGGTGGCTGGATATGTTGGTGCCCTACATAGTCTGTCGTGAGTTATTTTACATTCAGTAATAATATTTTATCCTAAATGGAAGTTGTAAGAAATTAGTCTGGGGTACAGAAATAGACATCAAGGCAGTGTATTTTGTTTGCTTAGGCCTATGACCTTTGTGGGATAGCTTTCCTAAGGGAAATTACAGTACTTTGTAAACATCTTGTAGTCAGCAATGGCACTTCTGTTTTATAGAGACAAAGTGCTTGAGATGAAGTCCTTCAGTTTTACCTAAATATAAATATAATGGTGGTAATTTATCATTGGTTTCCCTGGGCTTTTTGGTGCAAAAAAGTCTCAAAGTAGTCACATTAAAGGTTTTTGAGACTTTTCACTGCTAAAAAGTCTCAAAGGGCTATTTCCACTTCTTCATTAAACTGGTGTAAACATAGAACTAAGGATAGTGCAACACCGTGCAAAGCCAGATTCATGACAAAAGTCTCATAGTTACTCAAGTCCCCTGCTGGTCTATGTGCTGAGAAGTTTTTTATACTTTTCAAACTTTTTTGGGACTTTTTGAAAAGAAAATCGCAGACAGAAAATAGTCCATAAGAACATTTATTAACCCCTTAACGACACGCGCTGTAATAGTACGGCGCTTGTCGGGTGCGGGAGCGTGGAAAGGTCATATTGCAGCAAAGACTTCCCGGTAACAACCGGGATCGGTGCTAGCTGCTGGCTTCAAAAAGAGGGCAGCGCCCATCTTGGTGACGATCATGGCTCTCCGTGACGTCATCGGGGAGTGGCATTGGGGGGCCATGGCAAAAAAATTATAATAAAAAAACTTAAAATTTAAAATCACCCCCCTTTCCCTAGAACTGATATGAATATAAATAAACAGTAAAAATCATAAACACATTAGGTATCGCCGCATCTGAAAATGCCCGATCAATCAAAATATGATAACGTTTTTCACTGCGATAAACCCTGTAGAAGAAAATAGCACCCGAAGTTGAAAAAGACCCTTTTTGCCTTTTTGAAAAATATAAAAATTTTATAAAAAGCAATCAAAAGGTTGTACAGTCCAAAAAATGGTAGCATTGAAAACATCATTAAAAGTCACAAATGACACCACCCACAGTTCTGTACACCAAAGTATAAAAAAGTTATTAGCGCCAGAAGACGGCAAAATTCCCCAAAAATGTTTTGTACAGGCGGTTTTCATTTTTGTAAATGTATGAAAACTTTATTAAACCTATAAAATTTGTTATCCTCGTGATCTCGCCAACCCAAAGAATAAAGTAGACATGTCATTTGGGGCGCACAGTGAAAGCCGTAAAATCCAAACCCACAAGAAAACAGTGCAAATACGTTTTTTCACCATTTTCGCTGCATTTGGAATTTTTTACCTGCTTCCCAGTGCACGGCATGGAATATTAAATACCATCACTATGTGTGACAAGCCGTCACACAGCTCTTTACGTGTAAAAATAAAAAAGTTATAGATTTTTGAAGGGAGGGAGTGAAAAATGGAAATGAAAAAACAAAAAAGCTAAAACAGCAATAAAACTCAGTAAAATTGTAAAGTAAGGGGTTAAAATGATGATTTATTGGGGCAGATTTACTTACCCAGTCTATTCGCGATCCAGAGGCACGTTCTCTGCCGTGGATTCGGGTCCGGACGGGATTCACTAAGGTAGTTCCTCCCACGTCCACCAGGTGGTGCTGCTGCGCTGAAGTTCCCCGAGGCCCGCTGAAATGTACTCAAGTTCACCGGCCTATTCCTAGTGGAGGTAAGTGCAAGTTCCGCGACACATTTTTTCTTTTTAAATGCGGCGGTTTTTCCGAATCCGTCGGGTTTTCGTCCGGCCACGCCCCCGATTTCCGTTGCGTGCATGCCAGCGCCGATGCGCCACAATCCGATCATGTGCGCCAAAATCCCGGGGCAATTCAGGGGAAATCGGAGCAAATAAGAAATATTCGGGTAACACGTCGGGAAACCACGAATCGGTCCCTTAGTAAATGACCCCCTGTGTAAATATCACTAGATGATTAAAATTTGAGAACTTTCTTTCATGGGCAAACACCTTTAAGGCTACAATTATTTTGTGTCAAAAGGAGACCTTTCTCCACCAATTTTAAATTTACGTTTTAACCCTTTGAGTACCCATGTTCAGAAAGACCAGGTACATTTTTTACATTCTGCTATGCACTTCTTTAAATGAAGACATCTCTGGAAAAGCTTTACATGTCATAACTAATTTTACTTTGTTTTGTTTCAAGACATTTGAGACTTTATACCAGTGATGGCGAACCTTTTATAGACCGAGTGCCCAAACTACAACAAAGACCCGCTTATTTATCGCAAAGTGCCAACACAGAAATTTAATTTGTGATTTATACTGCCTTATCTGTCACAGTTTTCATTGATACCAGCCCCTGAGGACACCAATAACGCAGAAAATAGTCCCAGGTGGAGCTGTCACTTTAAAATAGCTCTGTGCACAGCAAGTCCTGGGCTGTCTGGGACTGCAAGAAGATACCTGGAGTCATCTCTGGTGATGGCCTGAGTGCCCACAGAAAGGGCTCTGAGTGCCACCTCTGGCACCAGTGCCATAGGTTAGCCATCACTGCTTTATACTATAAAAGTCTCTATAAAAGTCTTTATACTATACTTGATACAATAGTTTTAATAACTACATATTTAAAATTTGCCAAAAATTTACTACAAATGTGAAACTCCTATATCTCCTGAACCCTTGCAACAAGAAACAAGATTCTGGTGTCATATTAAAAAGGAGGAGAGTTTTCCCTTTCATATGATATATGGATTGTGTATGGATGCTCAACAGAACCGAAGATATCCACTCTTAAATTACAAAGCACAAAGGTGTACATTAAAATCAACTTTTTTAGTGCAACCTTAATGGTGGATATCTCTGGCACTGTAAAGCTCCATACACAATCCATATATCATATTGAAGAGGTGATCCTGTTTAATTTGACACCAGAATTGTGTTACTAGATGCCAGGGTTCAGGACATATAGCCGTTTGAAGTTGGTTACTGTCATGACGTGAAAAAGCATCCTTTCTGCAATCTGTCACAGTAAAAGCTGCCGTATATTTACGCGGTGCGGTGAGCATTTTTACTGTAGTTCCCAATGTTCTGCAAGGAATCAGTTACTTTTGACTCACAATTTGGTAGTAAGGCTTTCTTCTGTCAGTTGGGAGGCCCAGGACTTAAGCAGACAACCTGGAACTGCCAACCTGAGGCTGCGTTCACACTTTCAGGAATTTTATGCAGTTTTTGAGAGTATAATGGAGAGCATATCACTGTGAAACGGTACTACTGGTCTTTTTGGTGGCAGTAAATTAACTGCAGAGGCTACTGGGGCGTGTACTAGTCTGGCCGGGCACTGGGAGCTAAGGTTACTCCACACCCCAATAGCCTCTGCCGTTAAATTGCATGTTACTAAAATAAAGATTTTAACAAGTTATGTTCCAGGATTATTAAATTACAGATTAGGGCAGAGGCAGGCAGGAGGCATCTACCATCATGGTAGGTTTCCTTTAAATGGTTGGGTTTTTCATTCTCTCAGACCAAAAATGATTGCATTACCAGAATACATAGAATAATGGCCTTATGATTAGTGGTTGAGTTCTCAGGAACATCATCATTTTAGTGTTTAACAGTCCTACGCAAATTGGAATATACAAGGCTGCAGTGTTTAAAGACTCGAGTATGGAATAACATTTGTTCTGCTTGGTGTGTTTGCATGGCTTATTTACAGTTTATTATCCTCCCAAGAGCGTTCTGTGAACTATGAGAGTGAAAAGTCAATATACCATACACTCAATGTATACTACGGTATATATATCTATATCTATGCTACTCAGAAAACTGTATGGTATTCTGCTTTTGGATGAAAGTAAGGCACTTGTCATGTGGCCTTGAATATCACTTACAACTTGACAAAGATGTCTCATACTGTTTACGTGTCAACTAATTGTCTGCTCAGGCATGGAATCCCACTCTTTTTAAGGGGTGACCCTCAGGTCATTGACATACTAGGGTGTAGAGCGACACAACTGATCCCATAGGTTTTCAATGGGATTCATTTCTGAAGAAAGTGCAGGTCACTCTATTTGAGGTACCCCAGAATCCATCAGCCATTCCCTGACAATGTGACCTAGATGATCTCATGCAAAGGCACTCATGCAGGTTGCCTAACAAGCAGACTATACTGATATAAATGGTTTTGAATGGTCTGACGTGACACTTGTGTGCCTCTCACTCCTTAAACTGTGCCAGGAGTTGTGCATCATCAGGTTCCGCAGGACATTGTTCACACTGAAGCGGTCATCGTGTGGGATGTGACTCTTTCAGTCTCTCTGTATCTCTCAGTCGCTCTGTGATACTCTAATCTAGTGGCTACTTCTGATTGAGAAGCCTTGAGGTACTGTTGATCAATTGTTAGGTATTGTTTTGATCTCTTGATGTCAAAATGCGAATAGCATGAAAATGTATATACCAATTGTAACTGAGCCATTACATTTTTGAGTGATTCATGGAGCACCTTTTGTTAGTTCACCTGTAAAGGCTAAAGTGCATTTTAGGCTCATCCTGAAACTTCACTCACAAGCTAGACTTTATACTGAAACTCTTATAACAAAACTCTATAACATGCTACCTCCAGATTGTAGTAGCATTTGAGAAATGTGTTGGGGCACTAAATCTGCATCCCTACCTCCCCCTCTCCCATCTATTTGTCAGTTTTGTTGTCTGGAACTCAATCCCTTGTATCATAGGTAATAACAATGGATCTGCCATAGTCGGTAGAAAACAGCAGGGTCATCCTGAGGATAACTTTGAATACATTCCTGGAAAACCTCATTTACATGAACATATTTAACAGATGCTTTAGTTTTATATTTACACAATCCAGAAGGCCGGTTGCCCACAAATTAGTTCAGTCTGAGAAACTCAGACTGCGCATTGGCGGATTTTCCCATACTGAACCTCTTTTCACTGGACTGAACTCAACATGTCAGTTCAGTCCAGTGATAAGCGGTTCTGCCCAGACTGACAGGCCTTATTCAGAGCTAGCCGACTCATGTATATGTCACAGAAGAAATGTCTGTATATTTGTAGAAGGTCTGCATTTATAAATACCCTGAATGCCCTGGTGTGTTAACTTACATTTCACCTTCAGATGTCAGAGCTGCCTGATTCATATCTGCGCTTATTAAAGGGGTTTTCCCATGGAAGAAAATTCACATACTTGCCTCCAGTTTCGCCCCCACGCAGCCGCTGGCATCCCCATCACTTCTCTCGCCGAATGCTCTGTGCTTACCAGGCCTGTGCCGCTCTGTATAGTAATTGCATCTGTGTTCTTAAAGAAACAGATGTACCCCACATTACACACACCAAGGCTTCCTCCCCATCAGGGCTCAGGCATCTGCCGCCTGAGGCGAGATGCGACTCTGCTTATAGTTCTTCTCATGCTGCTGGCAGGAACTGATTGACTGTGTATGAGTGAGCTCTGGCCTGGCTGAAGAGGGGAAGGTAGAGTGCAGGGAGCAGAGAGAGAGAAACTCCGCTTTACAGCCGTCACACAGAAATCCAAGATGGTGTATCCGACCCTAAGTCAAAACTTAGAGAGTTGTGTCTAGGGGCAACTGAAATTGTGTACACCAGGCCTGATAGAGACAGGTTGGACTTATCTGTGAAATACTTTATTTATGTTATTAACAGTGATTTAGAGAATGTGTTATTTTGTCATACTGAATACATTTAAGAAATTTGTCTTTGTGGGAATACCCCTTTAATGATGAAAATTTGTAACCATAATATGCCAGACAGAGTTTATAAAGACAAAATATAAACACAGCAGACATTGAGTTAGATTCACCAATATTATAATTAGTGCAAAGCTAGGCAGAGTCTTAAACTGAACCAAATTTTCTAAGTGTCTAATTCTGAATGTACACTCACTGGCCACTTTATTAAGTACACCATGCTAGTTGGACCCCCTTTTGCCTTCAGAACTGCCTCAATTCTTCGTGGCATAGATTCAACAAGGTGCTGGAAGCATTCCTCAGAGATTTTGGTCCATATTGACATGATGACATCACCCAGTTGCCGCAGATTTGTCGGCTGCACATCCATGATGCGAATCTCCCGTTCCACCACATCCCAAAGATGCTCTATTGAATTGAGATCTGGTGACTGTGGAGGCCATTTGAGTACAGTGAACTCATTGTCATGTTCAAGAAACCAGTCTGAGATGATTCCAGCTTTATGACATGGCGCATTATCCTGCTGAAAGTAGCCATCAGATGTTGGGTACATTGTGGTCATGAAGGGATGGACATGGTCAGCAACAATACTCAGGTAGGCTCTGGCGTTGCAACGATGCTCAATTGGTACCAAGGGGCCCAAAGAGTGCCAAGAAAATATTCCCCACACCATGACACCACCACCACCAGCCTGAACCGTTGATACAAGGCAGGATGGATCCATGCTTTCATGTTGTTGACGCCAAATTCTGACCCTACCATCCGAATGTCGCAGCAGAAATCGAGACTCATCAGACCAGGCAACGTTTTTCCAATCTTCTACTGTCCAATTTCGCTGAGCTTGTGCAAATTGTAGCCTCAGTTTCCTGTTCTTAGCTGAAAGGAGAGGCACCCGGTGTGGTCTTCTGCTGCTGTAGCCCATCTGCCTCAAAGTTCGACATACTGTGCGTTCAGAGATGCTCTTCTGCCTACCTTGGTTGTAACGGGTGGCGATTTGAGTCACTGTTGCCTTTCTATCAGCTCGAACCAGTCTGCCTATTCTCCTCTGACCTCTGGCGTCAACAAGGCCTTTCCGCCCACAGAACTGCCGCTCACTGGATGTTTTTTCTTTTTCGGACCATTCTCTGTAAACCCTAGAGATGGTTGTGCGTGAAAATCCCAGTAAATCAGCAGTTTCTGAAATACTCAGACCAGCCCTTCTGGCACCAACAACCATGCCATGTTCAAAGGCACTCAAATCACCTTTCTTCCCCATACTGATGCTCGGTTTGAACTGCAGGAGATTGTCTTGACCATGTCTACATGCCTAAATGCACTGAGTTGCCGCCTTGTGATTGGCTGATTAGAAATTAAGTGTTAATGAGCAGTGGGACAGGTGAGTGTATACAGAGGACAGCAGCTATGAGGCCTCAACAGGTGCATGTCTGCTATAGTAGCAATTTCAGAGAAGGTGAGTATGAGCTGCTTATCAATTTTATAATTTCCCCAGAAGCAATTATCAAAATATTTTGACCTCAGACAATTGCTTTAAGACTGTCTAGTCTAACTTTGGACTTCTTTTTAGTTATCTTAGTTCATGCCAGAAAGATATGCTAGATTTGGGCACACTTTTTGTGCAATTTAGGCTAAAACTTTGCTGAACGTTTTTTTTATAATACATTATAACAGATTGATAAATATGTCCCAGAATGCTCTGAATTATTTGTTTACATGTGTGAGCACTGATGAATAGGAGGAGCTGCAGCAGCAGAGTTATGAGGGACTGTAAGAGAGAGACAAAGTGGGAGATACAAGGACAGACTGAGGCATTGAGAGTGAGAAAATTGTGTATATATGCAGATTGCAGCATGGTGAGAACAGGGAAAGGCTGAAGCTCTTTAAAGAAAGCAAAGGTGCAGGTACTTATACATGCAGAGACATGTAAAGGAACATATTTATTGAAAAGTGGCCAACCCCTTTAAGTAATCTTCCATGTATAGGAAGGTTGTCAATCTATTGATCATTATATTCTCTATGGTAGTTTTGAAAGGGGCTTGAGTTAAAGAGCTTACCCTTTAAAGTTGACTTCTCATCTTTCCTGACATGTCTACCTTGTTAGATATCTACATTATTCATAACAACAAAAAGTTTTTCAGTGCTGCATTGTGTTGTCCCTACTAGAAAAGGTATCAAGAAATTGACGACTGAGATTCACAAGTCTAAGATATGTACCTGCAAAGTATGGCACTGTCTGAGTCTTTGAAAGGCAATTTCCTATTTGTCAATATGTTCAAAAGTTCTCGGAGGTATAAGCATGCCGCAGAGATAAGAATGGGTGTAACTTGAGGGGGTGAAGAGGTGATGGTCTTACACCCATGCTAGGCTGTAGACTTGTCCTATCCTAACCTTTGCTTTTGTTGACAATCTGTAGAGTGTACTTTAATTTGTGATTCTTCGCATTAGTCTTTGATAGAGTTTCACTCTTATGGCTAAACATCATTTGGTTTCTAAATATTCTCTTCGACTTCCTCAGCAGTCCAGTCCCCTGGGTGCCCTTGACACCGTTATATCAGACACTTGTATAAGCAATCTCTTCCAATTCTTGCTGCTCTGTAATTATGGAAAGCCTACTGCTTCAAACTAATAAACTGATACATTCATTATAAAAATTAGAGAGGTTTTTGGGGAAAATATGTTTTCTTTGTGGGTGTTATGAGCTGCTGAAACCTGGTGCTAAGTCAATGGACAGCAGGTTCCCTACATGTCTACATATTAATTTCTGCTGGTAAAACAGGTCAAGTGGGCAGACAGGTTGATGAAGAAGGGCTGAGTCATGAATTTTATGGCTTTAGTCCTAGAAACAGATAACTTAACGATTTATGGCTGTAAAAAAATAATATGTCGATTGCACAAATAGATGGATTTTTCCATAAAAGATGGGGAAGTCTGTAAATAAGTTTTGATTGAAGGGGGTGCCTGGAATATGAAGAAGAACAAACAAGACATGACAGTAATAGGACCTGACAGGTCATGTGGGTGCCACAGTGGTTTCCACATAATAATAATAATAATAATAATAATAATAATATATAGTGTACCACTGGAATAAAAAAAAAAAATCATGACTGTTGTCTCTCTCAGTCTCTAATTAGTTTTTTAATCAAAGGAGGATTCTCATAATTGGTTATTTATGTGGTTATGTGACCCTAGCAATTTTTATAAAGGACAGCGAGGACATGTAGACTGATGCTGGGTTAAAGAAGCATTATGATAATTTTTGAGAGATGCGGGTAGGAGGAGCCTAGATATTTTCATTTGTTACAATTTCTAATGATAATAATAATGTGCAAATTACACACACACAGTGTCACACACAGTGCAGGAGACGGGGAGAGGATTATAATTGAATAACTCAAAACCTGTAACTACCCAAACCGCCTGGATTAGAAGTATTCAGTGTCATAATGAAAGCATAATGGTTACTTATGTAAAGGTCACTGTTCACAGGAACGTGTCATGTCCAATTCAAAGTAAACCCCTTTTGGCGACACCAAGCCAGAAAAGTGGATTCTTACGAAACGATCTATCGAACACAGAGCTAGTAAGAGAAAATAATGGCACTTCTGCCTAATGTTATAACATTTATTTGATGCCAAAGCAGTTTTACATGATCATTTGCATACTTGTACGGCAGGTCCAGCCTGGCATAGAATTGCACTACAACCTGCGCCAGATGTTGCCACAGGCTAGTGCCCAGGCACAGGAACACCAGGAACACTTTAGGTGTGGTCCCTTTCACACCTCTCCACACTCACTTGTCATGGAGGTGAAGTAATGGGGAAACCTGTCCCTACCATGGTTCTTGCTTATAGAAAGTCCAAGATAGGGGCTGATCTCAAGGAAGCAAGAAGTGACTCTTCTCAGCGCATTTGCATATGACTTAGAATAAAATTAAAAGGAAATGGAGTTTTAATGTTAAAGAGGGACTTCTAGAAAAGATATTTCATACCCTTCATGAGAGGGCTGGTAGTTTAGTTGTGATAATAGTGACTATATGGGCCATTTAAAAATACCACCCAGAAAGATAAACACTAGCAGCTATGCCAAATGTTTTATTATGGGAGGATTTATGTATCTAAGATCTTGCTGATTGTTGCCTAATGTAGCCTTCATGTCTTCTTCTCCCCCTTGTTCATCTTTGCCTGATGAGATTGGTGTCATATTTCTGCATATTAGTAACTTTGTGCTCAGCTGCTACATAGGAACATCATCGAAATATGAATTTAGAGAATCATTCCTGCATAGTGTTTATGGTTATTATAACACAGTGCTGTTTATTTCTACAGGGAATTTATGTTTTCATTTTAGAAGACTAGAATGGGTTTCTGAGCCGTAGAAGTCATACATTTTTATTTGAGAACATCTGCTGAGTGATCTCTCCTTTACTGCATGTGTATTAGATTTAATGCTTTCTCTACATCCGAATATAGACTGGGCAGAAATTTGGGTTGTTTCTGAGGTATGGAGCGTTCCACACTTGTACTCTTACAGATCTAAATTCCAGTTTGGGTGCATTACACGTGGCTTTAACGCTTGTGTTTTCAAATGAATCACAACAGCTGAGAGGAGAAGATTTGCCTAATTACATTGCTGTCAATATTGCGTTTACAAAATGCCTGTGATGCGTTAACATTGAGTTAACACATGTACTTGTTAACACTATGTTAACATATGCATTAACCTTGCGTCAACACATGTGTGGTGTAAATGCAATGTTGATAGCAATGTGATTGGGCAAATCTCCTCTTCTCAGCTGTTGTGATGTGTTTGAAAACAAGTGTTAACGCCACATCTGATTGTACCCTTAATTTTGTACATTAATTCTGATTGGGCTTAATTTTGTACATTGATGTGATTGAATTGAGGATACTGTTGACTGGGATTGTTTGATTCTAGGAACCCAAACATTTCTCGGAGTGTAAGTGGACGCACTTAGCTGGAAAACAAATCCTCATCTTTGCATCACTTATATGACTGGCCTAACCAGTTGTTCTTGGATACTAGTTTCTGTTTTCTTCAGCCATTGTTTCTTGCACCACAGGTGTCCAGGGAGTGTAGTAGCTGATGGTCAAAGATAATGCAGGTCATTGGCTGCTGTGACACCGGTGGGACTGAAAAAAATCAAAACAATAAATGTATAAACAATGAAGTATAATTGTGGAAAAAAATTTTTTTCTATATGTCAGAATTGTTGTATTTTGATTACTTTCCTAATATGTATGACAAAATGACACTAAAAACTACAATTGGCCCCATAAAAAACACAGCTTCATCATTGGAAAATAAACTCGGGATATGATGTCACATGTGTATCTTTCTTGGAAAAGAAAAGCTTACCGTATGTTGTGACTATACTGGAGCTGTGCCACATAAGCCTGGTTCTATTTTCTTAGCTCAACTTGTGGATTTTCTCTACATTACTGGAAACATTCCATTATTCCTGTATCCATGGAAGGAATGTGACACGATCTGTCATATAGACTGCTCTGTCAGTAAATTATCCAGCTTTATACCAAGCATTGCTGACTAGTGTCCTCTAAACAGAATGCTCTGGTTGTCGAAACAATTGGAAAAACACATTTCCTAACATCATTGCCACATGAATGCATTGGAGCTGTCACATTACAGGTTAGATACACACTTGCGCAGTAGCAATCAATCACAGCATTGCTTTACTTAAAGTTGCTCTAGTTGTTGAGTCTGGGTTTAAGTGCCATGGATGCTTCCCCAGAAGCACTAGTAACTTCTTTTTTACTACAATACAACAAGTATCATCCCCAGCTATATGCACAATGAAACCGACATGTAACACATTGTCAGCCTGTGATATTTATTCCATGTGTGAAGGCAGCCTTAAGGGCTCCCCAATGAATAATAGCTAATTACATTCTCAGGTTTCTCCATTAACCAACCTGTGAAAAAAGGAATTACAACTGTAATTTATGCATTGCTTACTGTGAATTTCTACCAAGGAGCAATACAGTTACTCAATGTCACTACTGTAATCGAGGGTTTCAATTAGAAGAGATGTTTTTCATTTACAACAATGCACGTATTACACTTATTACTTCCACAGTTAATTTTAAACCCTGAATTTATTCTTTTAAATATTACATCTACATAAAAATGAATACAGTGTAATTTATTCCAGGAGAAACTTCCATGGAAAATGGAATCATGAAATATTTTGATAATGTGGATGCACTCGTAAGGAAGCGGTTAAATGGTTTTGCCACGTGATATAGACAGTTTTGCATTAGAAACAAGTAATAATAAGCCAGTATATAATATCTAGCAATATCTCCTTCCATTTGTTCCAGATCTCGGTAGTTTCTGTATTTTATACTTGCATTTGATCTCATGTTAATGAACCCCTTACAGAATGTAAGGCACCATGAAACTAATGGTGCTCTATAAATAATAATAACAGTAACCCAAGAGTATGTTCTTACATGATGGACAAAGCAACTATAATTTTCAGTAGTTTAACCTCTGATACGTCTGCTGCAGTTGGCAACTACTTTCCATGTAGCATCTCCTAGGGATATTGTTCGCTATTTAGAGGAGCAAGATTCTGATTTTTAGCTCCAATCCTCAGGAGATTGCGGGGTAAAGTAAACATGGAAGCTAATCACTCAGCTTATTGTCCAATTGAATACCAATGTTAGGGGTGGAGCTAACATTGTAACGCGGAGCCCCTTCTTTTCTAGAAACGCCTGTTTTTGTTTTTTTTTTACAAAGATGAGGGGCATAGAATAATAAGTAGGGGGATATAAAGTGAGATGGGAGTATAAAGAACAATGAAAGCAATAGTGAGAAATGTGGGGAGAAACGAAAAGATTTCATTATAGAGTAAAGGGGGCCATAAATAGACATGTAGGAGACACGTAATACGTAGAGACATAAGAAGATTCAAAACTGACAAATTGGCGGTATAGAGATAAGAGGGTAAGAACCAGAGAGATGGCGGCATACATTAGGAAATCAAGATAAGGATCTTGTATTTGAAAAAAAAATGTGAATTCTAATTTTAGACAAATTTGCCCAATGATAGATGCATTATATAGCACATGACTAACGTCTTAAAACAGTTTATAGGGCAGATAGAAATGATCTTCTTTGTCTGCAGTATAAAAAAAATATTCCTCCAAACTCTATTTTTTCTTTGAGGTCTGTCGCGTGGTGCTTAGACTTCATATACATATATGTAGACTACGTGGGTGATGGTGCTGAAGAGTAATGTTTGAAAGGCGGAGGATGTATTGTTACAGTGGCTCTATCTGATCAGGCGTTTTTGTAACCAACCGTCGTGTCAAACAGGAAACTTTGTTCTTCAACTAAAAAGCTTTTGTCTCTGCTGATTTTATTGTTTCCATTTGCTAAAAGACACTAGCATTATCCTAAGATAGACACAAACATGAGTAAAAAATGTAAATGATCTATGAGTATGATGTTTAATATGTATTGAATAGACATGTCATAATCATAGTGCACATACATGCGAACTACATTGGTCAGTTTAAATCAATGATGGTCTATGATTCAGGATTACTGAATTGTGAGAAATTCATCAAAACTTTGGCCATGGTTTCCTGAAGGAATCCTTTGATGGGGACAGATGGCATTGCCACTGCCAGATGACTCTGCTGTTTTATTCAGGAGCTGGCTACCATTTCCGGCCTTTTTTCACTCTCCTACCATCTATGGGGCTGAGAAATTCTTCTAGAAGATCCACTAGATATTGCCAGTAATAATAAATTAGAAACTGAGTAAAGTAGAAGCTGTGGCAAGAGAGGTTTCAATACGGTGGAAGCAGGGACTCATCTGCACACCTTCAATGCCATTATCCATCGAGCTAATTTTGTAATTTTAAGAACTATCCAGGCCCGAACGTCTAAACACCTGTTTTATTTTTCACTTATTTAAGCACTTTGTGACATCTGCATCAATGAAAAGATGGTAACGTGCTGTAGGGCTCAATTAACACAGAAGATTTTGTATTATTTTTTGTTTTTCACTGCCAAGGAACTACAAAAGCATAACCACAGTGTATGCCAAAAGGAAAGAAGGTGAGAAATAAGCATGCTTGATATGGCTGCTATGTTGTAGAAAATCTGGTAGAAATCGGTCTTTTATGAAAGTTGTATTGCAGCTCTACAGAATACACAGATTTAATATAGATGTGGGGGTCTAAAGCCCAGCTTATCCTTGTTTAAAAGGTTCTACCACTAACAACATTTATCCCCTTTTTACAGTAATTGTCTCCCAGCAAGTGTTAAATGTGAATACAACTTGCTTGGCCACCATGTTCACTTTCACGGGAGTTCAGAAATGGTAATTTCTAGTGGTCTCATAGAAGTGAATGGAGCAGTGTCCAAGTACCTGCACCACCCTTGTTTTCACATGAGGCACTTAAAGACCTCTAATTCCCATTTCTAACCCAGGAATCGGAAAAGACATTCTTGGACCGTGACTACTGTAAGGCCACATGCACACGAACGCATGCCGCCAGGCCGTAGCCGGGCAGGCATACTTCCGGCGCTATGGAGAAGAGAAGGGGTGATCCATCCCCTCTCCACAGAGATCCACGGCACATGGGCCATAACATGGGGAAAGATAGGGCATGTAATGAACGTGTGCGTCACCGAATCGTTCCATGCGGCCATTGCCGTCTGAGGGGAATGTATGTACATACGTGTCCCATACGTTCATGTGCATGGGGCCTAAGATACCTTAGTAGGCACAGTGTTTTTAAATATGCATGGAGTAGACCCACAGGCTCAGCCATTTTATTACAAGTCGGGTTTGTGCTGTACTATAGAGCAGAGAGCTGTCATTAGCTGCCATTATTGATATGGGCAATGATCGAACCAGTTAAGCTCTTATAATCCTTTCACCATCTTGGATTCAGTAACTATCACAGCCAGAAGTCTCTCACAGGCTCCTAGGCCCTATATTCAGCAATCCCTATTACACCCTGACAAAGACAGCGCGGGGGGGGGGGGTTATAAATGCACTTGCGCCACAATTCTGGAGGTTTTGCGCCAAAAACACTTGTCTAAAATGCCTTGCACCAAATTTATCAAGGCCTTTAGACCTTTTTTTGGCACTTTCCCAAGTTGTCTGATTAACGGGGCGTGGCCTTCGGGAGATCGGTGTGATCTCGTAAGAAAGTGGCGTGGCTTGCGGAAAATCGTCTGAGCGCCCAAAATTCTGGCACATAATTTAGACCAACTAAAAGTAGGTCTAAAGTAGGAACCAACAGTCCGATACTGCACCAAAATTCATCATCACAATGATAAATTTGGCGCAGCAAAAGACAAGTTTTTTCCAGCTAGAAACTGGCGGAACCTGAGACACATTATTGAATCCCCCCCAGAGTGTTAAAGGGAGGTAGCATATGGCAAAATAAAAAGTAATGGCTTTTGGATGGTAGGGAGTGAACATTTAAACGGGTATGGTGTCTGTTTAAGGGGTTAATCTGCAACACTTTTGACCTGCTGGGGCAAAGTTCATATAGCTTTCATAGTGAATAGTGACTCCATACTATATGTTTGTTGCAGGTCATGGGTGTTGTATTATGGATCAGTATTTCAGCAGTTTTGCTCTCAACTTTGAAGGTATAAAGAGGCTCCTTTAAAAACGGTAGAAACCCTCTATCTGAAGGTTGCAACCTGTAACTTTTAATCTGCTTGTCAAAACAGGAAACCTCTTTTTCATATTGCCTATTTCCTAAAGATGGCAAAGCACCTCATACACAATGACATGAATAGCAGTCATCCTATAATGAAAGGATATATCTTCTTCACAGCGGTGAACGTTATAAGAATCTTCTCACAACTCCGATTATTCATTTACAGCTGCTTATTAACTCGCATTATTCCTTCAGTGACATGGGGAATCACAGTGCCACTACGTCTCTCTGCCATAAATAATGTATTGTCCCTGCCATTAAATGAAAGGGAAAGCTTTTTTCTTCCTAAATAAGGCAAAAATGAAGCGGCCCAGGTCTTTTTATAGGTCTAGAGGAAAAGTACAAAGTGTTTTATCATTAAGGCTGTTCCCTCTTAGGAAAACACTCAGCTTCCCTCGAGCTTTACTGTTCCAATTGAGGAATAATTCCCAGCACAATGTACTATTTCTCTGGCAGCCCACTCAGAGACGGCAAGCCAAGCTATTTTCTATCATTTTAACCCGTGCGCTGCAAATCATTCAGAAAATAGGTGTCTGCAGCAAGTCTATATATGGATCATGTTAGGTTGGTTTTATAGACTTAAAGGGAACCTGTCATCAGAAATCGACCTAATAAACTGCTACCAGTATATTGTCAAGCAGCTTTACAACTTTGAGGTTGTATTTCTTTCATTAACCCAGTGTGGTGGCATCATCCAGAAAACCAACTTTGAAGTGAGATGTAATTGGTTTTATAAAGTCAAGGAGATGGAAAGATTAACACTGAATTCAAGCTCTTTTTTTTTCTTCAGAAAGACGCATTCACTGTAACTGAGGGTCCTGCATCCAAAGACATCCTTGACTTTACACAACCAATTTACCTCTCACTTCAACGTTGATTTTCTGGACCATGCCACCACCATAGGCCATGAAAGAAACAAAAACTAGAAGGAAGAAACTTATTAGGCCAGTTGCTGAGGACAGGTTCGTTTTAAATAAAGAGGGATTTTAGGCACTTTTCTATCTGTGCTTTAGTTGTTTTCAGCTGCAGAAAGTCCGGACCTCATAGATAAGTTCCTTAGATCAGTGATTTTCAACTAGTGTGCCGTGACACATGGTCGGGTGTGCCGCGGGGAAAGTTCCCCAAACTATGGTGCCCCCTGTGTTTTGTTTCCCGGCAGTGTGCAGCGATGTGCAGTCACGGCTTCTTACAATGTAGGAGACGTGTATAATAACACATGCACAAGCTTTGAACCTCGCGCGACAAAATGACATCACCGAGGCCGGCGCATCATCCTGAGAGCGGAGAGACTCTCGCATTTGCCCACCGCCAAGGTAATGCCTGCCAATAATGCTGACTATATGAGCTTTTGCCTGAGTATATGAACTGTTGGCAGAATACTCAGCATATGAGCTGGTACTTTTAGTACTCCAGCAGTATACTGCATATAACAATGACAAATGTAAAATGAGAAATACTATAGTCATGAGGCTGGAATACTACAAGTACCAGCTCATATGCTGAGTATATGAGCTGGCACTTGTACTCTGGCCTCATGGCCATAGTACTTCTCATTGTACCCCTTTATTTTGCAGTATATGAGCCACATAATAATCAGCACCATATACTAAAAACAGGGAGAAGCTGAGAACTGTTGAGGAAGAGCTTCGTGTGTGTCTTTCCAGCATTCCTGCCAGGATATCCCTTTTGTGTTTATCGAAACAGGCCCAGGTTTCACACTGAGTAAAATAAATTTAGAATCTATATTATTAACTATATGAATAATATGACTGTTTTAGTGTCATTTTGTGCTATTTTGGTTGGTGGTGTGCCCCAGGATTTTCTAAGTATAAAAAGTGTGCCGCGGCTCAAAAAAGGTTGAAAATCACTGCCTTAGATGACATCATATTGGTCACATAACATGAAGTGCTAAATACTTAGAAGAAGCATGGGACATGGGGAGGCCAAGCAGCACACCACCCCCTCTGATGCCAGGGGATATAACATAAAGTAGATTTATGGGGATGTAAGGGAAACTATTTTTAGCTAAAAGAAGGATGTCTGTTAATATGGCTGTGTGGGAATCTGTCACTAGCTGTATTTATTAAAATGCGGTTACACGTTCCCTTTCTCTCTGATTTTCTTTTAGGATTTGTAGCCTCCATTCTTGCCAGCCTAGCAGCAGCATTTCCTGATTCGATTGTGTGTCCTTTCTCCTGTATACAACAAGTACCAGCATTGTTTGCAGCAGTACCAGTGTCTTGTGTATCATTCCTATGCTGAGAATCGCTGCCCCACTAGGTCTTCATCTCACCACAACAATTTCTGCCTTTGACTGTCTTGTTGTCTGAATAAAATCCTCGCCCCCTTTCCTATCTCTCTCCTGGGACGTTCATAGTAAACGGTTTTGATTCCCTCCCACACTCTGTGTATGTCTTCCAGGACTGAGCACTTCCTTGTAAAAGTTGCTCACTAACGTACGAGTATGTTTCTCCCAGACCTCCCTGCCTATATCTGGTAGCATCCAGACTATGATGTACAGCAGAGGTCCCCAACCTTTTTTGCACCGGGGACCGGCTTTAAGCTAGACCAGTTTTCCAGGGTCCGGTGGGGGCGGGGCTTTGGTCATATGGGGTGGGGTTATGGAGGGGTGGAGCTTAGTGCATACTTATCATATAATTATGACATTTATAATGAGAATGTGATTCAACTTACCATAGGTTCAGAATGAGTGGGAGCACCAGGCTTGTTTCCCTGAATCAGTGGGAGCACTGGGCTTGTTTTCCTGCAACAAGACGGTCCCATCTAGGGGTGATGGGAGACAGTGAAACCCGAAGTGTGTTCCTTATGTCCAGTCCACTCCGTAATCTCGTTTTTGCTGTTGTCATGGCAGAAAACCCAGTTTCAGTGTACAGCACTGCTACTAGCACTGCTTTATGCACCAGACAGCACTGTATGGGGAGGAAACTGGCGGGACCTTTGTGTACAGCGCTGCTAAGTAGCAGCATTGTACATTGAGCGTCAGTGTATACAGCACTGCTGCTTAGCAGCGCTACACACTGAACACCAGTACCGGGAGCCGCGTCACTGAAGCCAGTCCGCTGCCCCAGTACGCCCCACATAACATGTTCTGCCGGGGGCGTGTCAGTAAGGAGAGCTTGCCGCCCCACCCCGTCAGGAACACACCATGCTGTGCAGGAGGACCGCGTCACTAAGACCCGCCCCATGATGTACAACAGGTACCATGCTGTGCTGTGGAGGGCTGCGTCACTAAGACCCACCCGACGCCCCACCCCGTCCTGCATAATGCATACCTCCCAACCGTCCCGTTTTGGGCGGGACAGTCCCGTTTTTTAACCCTTGTCCCGCCTGCACGGACCGTTAAGTGAAAGTCCCGGTTTTTTTGCGGTTTCACGGATTTTTCCGTTTTGTCCCGCCCCCGAGTCCCGCCCCCCCCGAGTCCCGCCCCCGAGTCCCGCCCCCGTCCTGCTCAGGATACAGAGAAGCCAGGGGGCGGGGTACAGCGTCCTCCTCCTCTCCAGCTCCCGGGCTGTCTGCTGCAGAGCCGGCACCTCCCCCATCCCCTCCCCTGGGAGGCAGAGCCCTCCCTGTCCTCAGGCTGCCACTTGCAGGCACATGGATGGATGGATGGATGGAGCAGTGCAGAGTGTCATGTTCTCTGCACTGCCCCTGCACAGCAGCCCCAGGGGATCATCCTCCGTGCAGGCAGGAACTCTCCAGCACTGCTACATCAATGGCTCCCTGCCCCCACCTCCTCCTGCTCCTCACTGAAGTTCGTCTGATGAAGCAGAGCCGAGTGTGTGCAGCTGCTGCAGTGTGATAACAGGTACTCTACAGTGACTGCAGGCAGCAGCTAAAGGGTTAAACACTTTCCTCCATAGACCCCCTGCCCCCATCCCTAACCCCCCCAGTGCCCTTCTATTCTGCTTTTATTGTACCATATACTTAATCCCTTAACCCCTTAAGGACGCAGGGTTTTTCTCTCATTTCTCGCTCTCCAACTTCAAAAATCCATAACTTTTTCATGTTTCCGTGTACAGACCTGTGTGAGGGCTTATTTTGTGCGTAACAAATTTTACTTTCCCGTAATGTTATTTATTTTAACATGCCGTGTACTGCGAAGCTGCAAAAAATTCCAAATGTGGAAAAAATTTTTTAAAAAACCGCACATGTCACGTTCTTGTGGGCTCAGTTTTTTCGACTTTGACTGTGCACTCAAAATAACACCTCAGCTTTATTCTTTGGTTTGGTGCGATCGCGGTGATACCGGATTTATAGGTTTTATTGTGTTTTAATACATTTTCAAAAATTAAACGCATGTGTGCAAAAAAAAAAAAAAAAATTTTTGCCATCTTCTGACGCTAATAACTTTTTCATATTTCGGTGCACGGAGCTGGGGGTGGGGTCATTTTTGGCGAAATGAGCCGACGTTTTCATTGCTACCATTTTGAGGTCTGTGCGACATTTTGATCATTTTTAATTTCATTTTTTATGTGATGTAAAAAGGTGTAAAAGTCGCATTTCGGACATTTGGGCGCCATTTCCCGCCTCGGAGGTCACCGCCGCCCGTAACCGTTTTTATATTTTGATAGATCGGGCATTTTGGGACGCGGCGATACCTAATATGTCTGTGATCTTTACTGTTTATTATGTTTTATATCCGTTCTAGGGAAAGGGAGGTGATTAGAATTTTTAATATTTTATAAATTTTTTTTATTTTTAAAACCTGTTTTTTCTTTTTTTTCCACTATTTCTTAGACCATCTACGGTACATTAACCCTAGATGGTCAGATCGCTCCTACCATATACTGCAATACTTCTGGCTCATTGTAACGAACCTGCAGAAGCCATGTAGCCTCGTGTCAAAAGAAGACCCGAGGCTACCACGGCAAACGATCGCCGCCCCCGATGACGTTCGGGGGCACAGCGATCGTAAAAAAGACTTTGCCGGCGACAATGACCGACTGCGGTTATTAGCGGTGGGGGTTTTCTGCAACATGCAAAACCCCCCACCTTGTATGAAGAAGACTCAGCCCGTGAGCCCTCTTCATACACTCCTTATACTCTCTGCGTCGTAGAGCTACGGCGCAGAGCGTTAAGGGGTTAAAGGGGTTTTCCCACAAATACAAGTTAGGCCCTATCCATAGGACAGGGCTTAACCTGCTGATGTGTGGGGGTTTCAGTGATGTGACCCCCATAGATCATGAAAACAAGGGGTCTGTTGGGGTCCACATAAGGTCCATGTCATCGCTCTATGACGGTAATGGAGCAGAATGGTCATACACGGCCGTCTGCTCCATTACTCTGACGGAACAATTTTTGCGTTTCCATATTTCACTCCCCACTTTCAAAAATCAATAACTTTTTTATTTTTCCACGTACAGAGCTGTGTGCGGCCTGTTTCTGCGTAACAAATTATACTTCCTAGTGACAGTATTAAATATTCCAGGCCCTGTACTGGGAAGCGGGAAGGAAAATATCAAATGTGTTTTTTATGGCTTTCACTGCGCGCTCAATAGGACTCCTCCCCTTTACTGCGCTCCATAGGACCCCTCCCCTTTACTGCGCTCCATAGGACCCCTCCCCTTTACTGCGCTCCATAGGACCCCTCCCCTTTACTGCGCTCCATAGGACCCCTCCCCTTTACTGCGCTCCATAGGACCCCTCCCCTTTACTGCGCTCCATAGGACCCCTCCCCTTTACTGCGACAACGAGCATGTCCCCCCCCTAGACAACGAGGATTTCCCCCCCTAGACAACTAGCATTTCCCCCCCCCCCCTAGACAACGAGCATGTCTACCCCTGACCCCTAGACAACGAGCATGTCCTCCCCTGTGGCTGCGTGCCCTTTTTTGTGTGTTTGTGTTATTTTTGTCTTCCAGGACCGTGCCTGCTGTGGACTGCTTCGGATTCGAAGGATTACGTCTATGACCGACATTTCTAACAAATAAAATGGTCAACGAGGGTGTGTCTGCGTCTTTTGTTCAATAAAATTTTCTGAAAACGGTGTGATTATTTATTTTTTTGCGACCCTCTTCATAGTTTGCCGTAGTAGTGGTGCCGGCTAGGTGACGGTGCTCATTACTAAGGGCTGGCCTTAGTGTTTGCCTTAATTTTTTTGGCAAATTTACACTAACGCCCATACCATTACCCCGGTACCCACCGCCACCAGGGGTGCCGGGAAGAGCCGGGTACAAACCAGTACCTGACCGTCTATAGATGGTCAGGTGTTGGGGCGGCTGCAGGCTGTTATTGTTGCGCTGGGATAGCCCCCTAACAGTGGCCTATCCCAGCTCAGTAATAGCAGGCTGCTGCTGCTTTTTTGTATCTGGCTGATTTGAACAATAGGGGGCACCCCATGCCGTTTTTCCCCCCCATTTTTTTGTAAAAATGGGGGAAACAGCCTGGGAGCCCCCTTTAAAGGGGGGACCCCACGCATATTTTTGTCAAAAATTTGAAGAAAAAACGGCATGGGGCTCCCCCTATTTTTCAAATCAGCCTGATACAAAAAAGCAGCAGCAGCCTGCCATTACTGAGCTGGGATAGGTCACTGTTAGGGGGCTATTCCAGCGCAACAATAACAGCCTGCAGCCGCCCCACTACCTGACCATCTATAGACGGTCAGGTACTGGTTTGTACCCGGCTCTTCCCGGCACCCCTGGTGGCGGTGGGTACCGGGGTAATGGTATGGGCGTTAGTGTGAATTTGCCAAAAAAATTAAGGCAAACACTAAGGCCAGCCCTTAGTAATGAGCACCGTCACCTAGCCGGCACCACTACTACGGCAAACTATGAAGAGTGTCGCAAAAAAATAAATAATCACACCGTTTTCAGAAAATTTTATTGAACAAAAAACGCAGACACACCCTCGTTGACCATTTTATTTGTTAGAACTGTCGGTCATCGATGTAATCCTTCGAATCGGAAGCAGTCCACAGCATGCACGGTCCTGGAAGACAAAAATAACACAAACACACAAAAAAGGGCACGCAGCCACAGGGGGGGACAGGCTCGTTGTCTAGGTGGGGGACATGCTCGTTGTCTAGGGGGGGGGGACATGCTCGTTGTCTAGGGGGGGACATGGTCGTTGTCTAGGTGGGGGTACATTCTCGTTGTCTAGGTGGGGGTACATGCTCGTTGTCTAGGGGGGGGTACATGCTCGTTGTCTAGGGGGGGGCATGCTCGTTGTCTAGGGGACATGCTCGTTGTCTAGGGGGGGCATGCTTGTTGTCTAGGGGGGGCATGCTCGTTGTCTGGGGGGGACATGCTCGTTGTCTAGGGGGGGGCATGCTCGTTGTCTGGGGGCGGACATGCCCGTTGTCTGGGGGGGACATGCTCGTTGTCTGGGGGGGACATGCTCGTTGTCTAGGGGGGGGCATGCTCGTTGTCTGGGGGCGGACATGCCCGTTGTCTGGGGGGGACATGCTCGTTGTCTAGGGGGGGACATGCTCGTTGTCTAGGGGAGGACATGCTCGTTGTCTGGGGGGGGCATGCTCGTTGTCTAGGGGAGGATATGCTCGTTGTCTAGGAGGGCATGCTCGTTGTCTAGGGGGAGTGGAATATGCCCCCCAATTATATACATAAATATACATTGGTGCCAGTGGATGCGTTGAAGGTATGAGCAGTGGCGTGGCCAGGGGGTGTGGTTAGGGGGCGTGGCTAGGGTGTGGCTTCTGTGGGTAAAAAAATCGCCGCGGCGCGCTTCGCGCGCCGCCATTTTGTCCCTCTTTCTCCTCCACAAAAGTTGGGAGGTATGCATAATGTTCTCTGCCGGGAGCTGCAAGCTGTCACGACTATGGCAGAAAACATTATAAATCCACACAGAGCGAGCTCTGACCAGGCGCAGGGCCGCGGAGCTAGCTGTCAGCGGCGCCGCGGACCGGCTGATAAACTCCAACGGCCCGGTCCTGGTCCGCGGACCGGCGCTTGGGGACCTCTGATGTACAGGCAGTCCCCGGGTTATGTACAAGGTAGGGTCCGGAGGTTTGTTCTTAAGTTGAATTTGTATGTAAGTCGAAACTGTATATTTAAAATTTTTAGATGCAGACAAAAAAAAAATTTGGCCCCAGTGACAATTGGAGTTTAAACATTTTTTGCTGTAATGGAACCAAGGATTATCATTAAAGCTTCATTACAGACACCTTACAGCTTGATTATTGCTGTCTGGGACTATAGTAAAGCATTCAGAGAGCTTCACCAGAGGTCAGAGGGGTCTGTCTGTAACTATGGGTTGTCTGTAAGTCGGGTGTCCTTAAGTAGGGGACCGCCTGTATATTGTTACTTCTTATACACATCCATTTAAGAATCATGCTATGGACTGATTTAATTTTTTTTACTTTCTTGGATCATCTTGTTTAACTGTGGATGTGTTCCTCCACTCTTTGAGTTGGTCCTATCAGGGAAATCTACCATCAAAATCAAACCTGATAAACCAGGGGCGCTTACTCATAGATCTAGGTATTGTGACTGTGGTAATCTCTTTATATCTGTTATCAATGGCCTTCTTCCATCTAAAATCAACTATTTAAAGTATAGTGGCACAACTAGTTTCAAGCCGCTGTAGTTTGTAGCTCTTTCACGTTTCTATGGGATATTGTACTTCTGAGTAACATAGCTGTTTACTTCCAAGGATATTACCTCCAGAAAAGAGGGACTGCCTTTATATCCTCACTTACAAATCCTTCATCATAAGCATGATTAAGGAAGCAAGCCCTTGTCACTATGCTACAGAGCTCCCCTTGCACTCTATTATACCCCTGCCTATCCATTGTGCTGAAAACGTGATTCTGAAATTACTACCCACTTTCAAAACATTTGGGAATGCACAAAACCCTTGCGCTGGTCCTGTTCCATCTCTGTGATTTTTTCCTGCAATGCAAAAATGCCCCTCATTTGCATTACAGTATAATTGTTTGTTATAACTTACCTTGCACCCTGACAACGTCCTGGGGTAGTCACAGGGACTGGGCTCTGGTTTGGATGTGCTTCAAAAAACAACATGTGACTTGTCTGTGTTACTCACTCCTCAGATCTTAGCCCCCACCTTTAAGCTCCTGTAAAGCTCCTCCTCCTGCTTCTTCACAGAGGTCACAGCCTGGTGAGATGACATCAGTGGGGTGGGAGGAGCTGTACAGGAGCAAAAAGGTGGGGCTAAGATCTCAGGAGTGAGTAACACAGACAAGTCACATGTTGTTTTTGAAATGCATCCAAACCAAAGCCCAGCCCCTGTGACTACCCCAGGATTTTGTCAGGATACAAGAGTAAGTTATAACACACAATTATATTGTAATGCTAATGCTTAGAAAAGGCAGAGAGGCATTTTTGCACTGCAGGTATGATGGGCTTCTGTAACGTGGCATCAGTGAAAATGAGGTCCCTGTTGACAGGTTCCCTTTAACACTATGGGGGGACATTTATCTCGAAACGTGTCTAGTTTTGGGGATTTTTTTGTAAGGTTTTTTGTTTTGCCTAATTTGTCTTAGTGGTTGATAATTGAGGAATTTGAGTCTGGTGGTTTTTTGAGACTTTTGTCTGAAAAGTCGCACAAAAGTCTCAAATGTTTACGCAACGCCTTTCCCACTCATGCTCTGCCCAAAATTGATTTTTTTTTTTACACAATTTTTCACAATGATGACAAATCTGGCGCTCCACTGAAAAATAATGATAATCTTTGTGAAATGGCAACAAAAGTCACGAAAGAGTTGCAAATCACTAAAATGTCACAAAAACAAAAAAGTTTAATAAATGCTCTTCTCTGCCTCCACACAAATTTTCCTTGGAGCTCTGAAGGGCTCTCTCTTTTTCCAGCAGTTAACTAAGCCTGGTACACACAAGAGGTAAGGGTAAAAAAATTGGCTGATTTATTGTTTGGGTAGTTAATAGGGATAAACATAGTCACAATTGCAAACACTGAAAAAAAACAGAAAGCGAGTAGCATGTATATATACTTAAGTATAAGCCGACCCAAGTAAAAGCCAAGGTACCTAATTTTAACAAAAAAAAGAGAAAACCTATATACTAAACAGCCTACACCCAGTATATAGCCAGCCAGCACATGCCTCCCAATTGTATAGCCAGCAGCCCATGTCCCCTAGTATGTAGACAGTCCCCTGCCCCCTAGTATATAGCCATCCCTCTCTTCCCTATTAAATAGATAGCAGCCCCCTGACCCCCACTATATAGCCAGCCTTTGCCCCCTTAAGCCCTGTGACCCCTTAGTATATAGCCAGTGCCTGCCCCCTTAGTATATAACCAGTGCCTGCCCCCTTAGTATATAACCAGTGCCTGTCCCCTCAGAATATAGCCAGTGCCTGCCCCCTCAGAATATAACTAGTGCCTGCCCCCTTAGTATATAACCAGTGCCTGCCCCCTCAGAATATAACCAGTGCCTGCCCCCTCAGAATATAACCAGTGCCTGCCCCCTCAGAATATAACCAGTGCCTGCCCCCTCAGAATATAACTAGTGCCTGCCCCCTCAGAATATAGCCAGTGCCTGCCCTCTTAGTATATATAACCATTGCCTGTCCCCTCAGAATATAACCATTGCCTGTCCCCTCAGAATATAGCCAGTGCCTGCCCCCTCAGAATATAACCAGTGCCTGCCCCCTCAGAATATAACCAGTGCCTGCCCCCTCAGAATATAACCAGTGCCTGCCCCCTCAGAATATAACCAGTGCCTGCCCCCTCAGAATATAACCAGTGCCTGCCCCCTCAGAATATAACCAGTGCCTGCCCCCTCAGAATATAACCAGTGCCTGCCCCCTCAGAATATAGCCAGTGCCTGCCCCCTCAGAATATAACCAGTGCCTGCCCCCTCAGAATATAACCAGTGCCTGCCCCCTCAGAATATAACCAGTGCCTGCCCCCTCAGAATATAACCAGTGCCTGCCCCCTCAGAATATAACTAGTGCCTGCCTTCACTTGATCTGAGGACTAGACCTGCTATACCTCTATTTAGCTTACTGTGATCTATTTATCATGTATATTTAGTTATTTGACCATTGGTGGACTTTTTCTGTGTATGTTGTGTTTTTAAATGAATTTGTTTTAATTGATGTAATAAAGTGTTATTGTATGCTTTCTATATTTGGTTTTTGTTTCCTTTTTTGTGGTGTTATTTGATTTTGGGACAATCTATTTATTCTAGTGGTGGTACATTGTGTCCATGCCCCCTATTACTTGTATTGGTGTTCACTCTTCTCTAGTTGCAAAAGTTATAATACTGAAACTTTTCTTGTCATTGAATAAACCTTCACATTTTCACGTATGTATATTATTCAGCCTCTTAGCTACAAGCTCCACACACGCCTGTGTGGGTGTGTCTAAGATGCACAAGCCATGGTCTCATTGGTCAGCAGCACGTACTTGTGATGATGTCACAGGAGGCAGGTTCCCGCCTTCCATCTTGCTGATTGTAGTTTGTTTCAGTACTGGAAACCATGCTTGCTATGGACCAAAAAACATACTTAATGGAGACTGAGAGGCAAATACTTTGTGGAATGATTTCCAGGGACGCCTGGTGCAGAATAATGTTTTTTTGCTCAGAATGACGTTTACCCTTTAAAGGAGCATTTTATTTATAATATGCTTTGATTTTCTTAAGGAAACGAGGATAAATATAACATTCATTTAAATTTGCTAAAAAAATATTTAAGTGGGCAACTATATTTCAATGTATGCCAATCCAATTCCTTTTACATGTAAATTTGAGTAACATTGATTGACAAATGCAGCGTTTGAGAGTACGAGTCTGAAAGAGCGTGTACAAGAAGAAAAGAAAATCTTATTAAAATGTGTAGAACAATAGAGAGATCCCTGCCTGTAAAGCACAAAGGGCTGACTAATAAACTACAAGGAACATCACATAGGGTGAAATACATAAGAGTAGGATCTGGCTGATTTCATGTCTTATGAGCAGCGTGGCCTTAGAGAATAGAACATAACAACATTTGGCTGTCCTTGATTTTGGATGTGTGGGAGGAATATTATTTTCCTGCTTTAGTTCAGTAGGTAGGTGGGAGGATGATGCCCAGCAGGGACTGTTTGTCACTGACCTACAGTAATTCACATCAAGTCTGTGGTCCTGGAGTGTGGTTTATCAAGTTGTCAGTACTGTATAAGAAAAGCACACAACTACCTTTTCCTCTTTTTAATGGCAAAAAAGTTCCCCTTCATGTTAAACATGTTAGGCTTAGTATTATAATGTACAGATCCCCTCCAAATGAGAAATAGTTGTGGGTGACCATAAATCATATCAGTTCTGTGATCAGTTCTGTCGGTATGTTATGTTTCTCCATATTCTACATTGACTAGAAACCATATTAAAGGACTGCTGCCTTCCAAATTATTCAGTTTTGTCCCACAAAAATCTTTGTAAAGTCATAAGTAAAGCAATAACTGCCTGTAAATAGGAACATTAAAATATCAATCTTTATTTGTTATAATATTAAAAATTCGGCTCATAACCAACAAGAACCTTGCACTTGTACTGAGCAAATACAGGCTTAGGTACCTCCTTTAGGACCAACTACACATCAGCCAACCCACTCCATATGTACTCGGGCTGGAGGACATTCAGATAGTTATGATCTGTCACCTCCTTGATCACCCTCGTTATGTTACAATCGTGGCTGAAATGGTCACACACTTCATGGGCTATCCACCCATTAGAGGACCTACTAAAGTGCTAGAATAAAACCAAAGGCAGGGTTTCCCCCCAAAGATATTATCTGATGGCTTCCATTCACTTATAAATCTCGTGTTACAGTGGCATAAATGTGCACGGCACAACAGTACACCTGTACACCTACATTGACTGCCTTAGAAAAAAACTGAAATCCTGGGGAAAAGAAAGAAACGTCAATAACCTAACCAGTTAGGGCTAACAAAGGGCTATTAGATTATTAAACCCAAATATCATCATAAGACCTGCTGACCAAGGGAGTGCAATAGTCCTAATGAATACTAATGGTACTAATTGTTTTTCCACTGCAATGTCACTATGCATTGTAATTGTTACGCAGAAAACACACCCTCACACAGAAAAATAAAAAAGTATAGACTTTTGATGGTGGGGAGTGAAAAATGAAAATGAAAAAATGAAAAAGGGCATCAGTGTTAAAGGGTTAAGGAGCCTAAAAAAATGACTGCACCATAAAAAAGTCATGGACATAGACAAGGTCAATTGGTCTCATAATTCTGGTGGTCTACAATAAATCACCAATGGTTCTTCACCAAGGCCTGCTGAAGGCTAATGATGGTAACAATGTTTTCATTGTGACTCTCCACCTTCTAGAACACTCAGGCTGCTACAACAGGGGCAATATTTTTATTGACTCCAGCATAATAAACAAGTTATACATATAACAGCTTAACAGGACAAGTTTTTGAAGTTCAAAACTGCTGGGCTTTGGGATGACCTCTTTCATTTGCATAATTTACAATATTGATGATCACTTGTCACTGTGTAGTCCTTACCAAATCCAAGATAATTTTTCTCATGGATACAAAATGGCACAGAATGTCTTTCGAGTGTTCGGATTACAACTATAAATATCTTGTTTTAAGGGCTGCAGATGACCAGCCGCAGACCTATAGAGATCTGGAAGTCACAAAGTCCTCCAAATAAATGGATGTACAGAGTGTGCCGAGCTATGAGAGGTTTCCTGCATACGGAAAAAAGCTATTTCACAGCTAAAAGAGAAATTCTGCCTCTAAATTAAGTTTTCCCAGCCTGCTGCCTATCTATTCTTCCTGATAAAAGATACGGTAGCACAGTTAGGAGGGGGAGGCTTCTCATATGTTTTCCTCATTTGAAGATTTTCCTTGCAAAGTTAATTTAACAGTGTGCATCCACTTATATTATTATTCACATGGGTCTGATGCCCAGCAGAGATTTCTATGTGAAGACTAGCCAGAAATATTCAGCTCATATATTATGTTTAGCAGCAAATTAGAATACCGGTACAGTACTAGCAAAAAAACAAGAATGTTCTGCAAATCATAAGACATTTTGTAGGTAAGTACATTCAACCTAGTAATTCAACGTGTGTTGTGAGAACCGATATAAGACATTCATTTCATTTTCATAAACATAATCTAAAACCTACAGACGATGAATCACGGAAATATTTATGTAGTGAAGTTGATATTCTTGCCACACAGACAATCTGTTACCTGCAAACACATAAACATTGACACCCACACACAAGGGACATCATCCAGATACCTTCTTATACATACATTGCCATAATGATGGTACAGATATCACTTTACTTGTTGTAATGTTATGTTGCACTTTAATTATAATAATGAATCTTGATATAGTACCAACATATTCCCCAGCACTTTACACATCATAGGCTAAATATACAGACAAGATTAGACAAAAACACAATGGGGATTATTTACTAAGGGTCCCGCGGCCGCATTTCTGTCAGGGTTTCCGACGTTTTCGGGGATTGCACCGCTGGGACAGGGATTTAGAAGGGGATCGTGCGGCACGCGACCAGATTTTGGTGCATCGTCGCCAGCTTTCATGCGACAGAAATTCGGGGGAAGTCAGACAGAGCGTGGATTTTAGCTTTAAAATTGTATCACAAACCAAGCACTTACATGCCCCGGGAAGAAGATAGTGAACTCTGGTGGACCTTAGTGGGGAAGCGACACATGCAGGGGGGCGCATGATGTAAGTGAATCGTGGCAGAGTGTATTATCGTCTGACACTCCGGATCGAGGAACGCGCAGGATTGGGTAAGTCAATGTGCCCCAATAAGTTGGTGAACTAAACAGTAGAAATCTATACCCTTAAGAGCTTGCAATCTATGAGGAAGAACGATTGACACAAGAGGTAAAATGTGCTTGTACAATGGTCAGTCCATCCTTTTTGGTAAGTGATAAGAATACTGAGTGCTAAGTTCTAAGTGCTTTGTATAAAAAAGGCCAAAAACTCTTTTGCCTGACCCTGGGTTTTTCCGTTTGAAGTCTTGGAACAAACCACAAAATCTGGCAAGAAGGCCAAGTACAAGATAGGTTCTTTAGGTTTGTTCTTATGTTTAATTTGTATGTAAGTAGGAACTGGTATATATTATAATTGTAGCTCCAGATAAAAATCTTTTTTGTCCCAGTGACAATTGGATTTTCAAAATTTTGTACTTTTATGGGAACATGGAATATCAATAATCAACAGTATTATTGCAGTCTGGGACTAAAGTATCATCCAGAGAGCTTCACCAGAGGTCACAGTGGGCAGAGGGGTCCATTTGTCACTAGGGGTCGTCTGTAAGTTGAGTGTCCATAGGTCGGGGACTTCAAGTATAATAAATACCTTCTCATAGAAACTCCTCTTATCTGGCTGACCTGTATCACATATCTGTTCTACTTCATTCAGTTTCTATAAAGAACCAAGGACATCAAGTGAGAAAACTCAAGAGCACTAGCGTTATTGTGAAGAACCCCATCTTCTAGTTCTTATGTTGACTATTTCTAACACTGAAAAATGCTGTGACTTGTCAACATTAAAATCTGTATTTTTTTGCTACAGAGTTAGCAGTTTGCCATTTGACTTTGTATTGTGATTTGCTTGGTGCTTTATTTGGGCTTACTCTTTAGCCATAACTCTTTCCTTGGACTGTTATGTTTTGAAGCAATGCTTGCTTCTTATCTGATTTTAATCTGCTCCATTATCCTGTAGTTTTTTTACCAAACATTTCACGCCTTTTAATTGTGGAATTTTGCAACAAATTCTGCAACATTTCTGATTTATGATTTCGTGCAAGTTTTTAGCCGGAAACCTACATAGTTTTTAAATGCAGAAATCCATGGACTTACTGCACATGTGTGGTAGAGATGTGTTCTAGAAAAACATGCTGGATCTAAAATTATGTAGTTGAAGGCAACATTATATTGTAGAAATTATACTTCTTTAAAGGGGTTTAAAGAATTGATCACACATTTGGAAAGAAAAACCAGTTTTAGATCAGTAGGAGTTTGACACCGGGTACTCCTACAAATCTACCACCTCCGTGTTGGTGGCGCTCTGAGAAGAGCTGCTTCTGCTTTACAAGTCAGAAAAGGGATAAACTGCAATACCATAATATCAAAGAACTAGAGATTCATCGTGACTTTATGGTTTCATTGTTAAATTTTAGATATGTAAGTATTTGATCCCAGGCAGATCCCAGGCAAAGTTTTCCCACCTAGAAAGAATGGAGGAGTCTGTAATTTTTATTGTAGGTACACTTCAACTGTGATAAACAAAAAATATCCAGAAAACCGCATTGTATGATTTTTAAAATAATTAATTAGTATTTTATTGCATGAAGTAAATATTTTTCCCCTACAAAGAGGCAAGAATTCTGACTTAGTGCTGTTAGTTTTTTTTTTAGCTCTTATCTGCAGTCATTGGGGCAGATTTACTTACCCGGTCCATTCGCAATCCAGCGGCGCGTTCTCTGCGCTGGATTCGGGTCCGGCCGGGATTTATTAAGCTAGTTCCTCCGCCGTCCACCAGGTGCCGCTGCTGCACTGAAGAGCATTGTAACGCACTGGAATACACCGAGCCGGGCTGAGTGAAGGTAAGTGCAGTTTTCGCAAGACATTTTTTTTTTAAATGCGGCGGTTTTTCCGAATCTGTCGGGTTTTCGTTCGGCCACGCCCCCCGATTTTTGCCGCGTGCATGCCAGCGCCGATGCGCCACAATCCGATCGCGTACGATCCTGGGGCAATTTAGGGAAAATCGGCACAAATCGGAAATATTCTGGTAACACGTCGGGAAAACGCGAATCGGGCCCTTAGTAAATGACCCCCATTGTATTAATTGCACCTGTTTGAGCTTGTTTCCTATATAAAAGACACCTGTCCACACAATCAATCACACTCCAACCTCTCCACCAGGGCAAGACCAAAAGGCTTGGATGGGCTACAGGACAATAACCAAGCAGCATTGGTGAGAAGACAACATCAATCTTCCTCGGTTTGGGGCTCCATGCAAGATCTACCTGGTGGGGTAGTCTAGAACTACACAGGAAGACCTGTTCAATAGCCTGAAGCTAGCCAGGAACACCATTACCATTAGTAGCACACTATGCCGTTATGGATTATAATCATGTAGGGCTTGCAAGGTCCCCCTGCTCATGCCAGCACATGTCCAGGCCGTTTGAAGTTTCCCAGTGACCACCTGGATAATTCAGAGGAGGCATTGGAGAAGGTCATGTGGTCAGATGAGACCAAAATAGATCTTTTTTTTTATCAATCCCACTTAGTAGGTTTGAAGGAAGAAGAAGGAGTGCAACCCTAAGAACACCGTCCCAAATATGATCATGGGGGGGGTGAAAAAATTTTAGGGGTGGATTTCTGCAAAAGGGACAGGATGACTGCATCATATTGAAGGGAGTATCGATGGGACCATGTCTGCAAGATTCTGGACAAAAACCTCCTTCTCTCGGTAAGAGCATTAAAGACGGGTCGTGTTTGGGTCTTCCAGTATGTCAATGACCTAAAACACACAGCCAGGAAGCGGCTCTGTATGTAGCCAGGACTAGGTAGCAGCTCTATATGAAGCATTTCAAGGTCCTGGAGTGGTCTAGCCAGTCTCCAGATCTGAACCTAATCTGAAATCTTTGGAGGGAGCTGCCTGAATTTTGTCCAGAGACAGCATCAAAACCTCAAAGATCTGGAGAAGATCTGTATGGAGGACTTGCCCAAAATCCCTGCTGCAGTGTGTGCAAACTTGGTCAAGAAATACAGGAAAGGTCTGACCTCTGTAATTTGTTTCTGAACAAAATATAACGTTTGGTTTTTCTATGGGATATAAATAATAAATAAATAATCTCTGTATATCCCCATCATATTCTGTAGAGTTTTACAAATCATAAGGGACAGAGCACAAACATGACAGAGCACAAACATTCATATGGAACAAAAGGAGTGAGGTCCCTGCTCACAAGAGCTTACAGTCTATGGCTTCATTCACACGCGGTATGCCCACCGTGCGGGCATTCCGCCGTGTGCTGGAGGAGGAGGTGACCCCTCCTCCCTCCATAGGAAGCAGCGGCGCAGCATGCTCTATCTTTTCCCGGTGTACAGCACAGAATGGTGCCACACATGTATGGCACCGTGCCAATGCTGTCTATGGGGACGTATATGTACATAAACGTCCCCCCAGATAGCCGTCTAAATGAACCCTACGAATAAAATACTTATTTCATGCAACAAAATGCTGATTTATTATTTTAAAATCATACAATGTGATTTTGCTGGATTTTTTTTATATTCTGACTCTCACATTTGAAGTGCATCTACAGTAAAATAACAGACCTCTCCATTCTTTGTAGCTGGAAAAACTTTCAAAATCTGCCGGGGATCCAATACTTATTTCCCCCACTATATACAAAGAATATCTAAAGAACCCATTTACTACATTATATAATAAAACTTTTGTATATATAAAAGTTATATTTTATTATGTGGTTAATGGACTGCAACACCAAACACACGTTCTTTACTATTTCCAGCTGTTATCTTGGCAGTGAAGAGGCCAAAGTCTCTAATTTAAAGGCAACTTGTCATCAGAAATTGACAAAATTAACCATTACCGGTATGTTGTAAAGCAGATTAACACCTTCCACATCATATTTCTTTCATTGTTCATTGTGATGGCATCATTTAGAAAATCAAGTTTGAGATGTAAATTGGTTGTATAAAGTCATGGATGCGGAGAGCTCAGCATTGAAGTCAAGCTCTCCTCACCGCAGAATGAAGGAGATCTGGTTAGTGATGTGTCTGGATGTTGGATCATCAATTACAGTGAAGAGGGGATTCTGTTGTGAGGAAAGCTTGACTTCAGTGTTAAACTCTCCGCCTCTTTAACTTTATACAACCAAATTACATGTCACTTCAAAGTTGATTTTCAGGACGATGTCACCACGCTCAGCCATAAAATAGACAAATAGACATGATCAAGAAGGTGTTCAGTTTCTTGATGACATAATGGTAGTGGTTTATTAGGTCAATTTATGCTGACAGGTTCTCGTTAACTAATTCTGGGACAACCCATTTAATTATAGAATGGGCTAAATCTCACACATGTTTTTTCCTTTAGTAGATCATTCTTGATTTCCACTGGCTAAACCTGTGGCTATTCGCATGGCCATTTTTTTCACAGACCTATGGAAACAAATTGGAGCAAGCACTATTTTTTTTCATGCGTGCAGATCACGGATTTCAATAAAAGGCAATGGTTCCTCAAAAAAAAAAATCAGATGGAACATCGATAACATCCACATACACGGTTTAATGCCTTACTTTACAATTTTACTCAGTTTTTTTGCTGCCTGCTTTTGCTCCTGTTTATGCATCAGCTATGTCAGTGTAAGATTTGGCTGTATGGGCGTGGTCTAGATGAGCAGTCACATGGTGCAGAGCAGACACTTCCTGATTCCTCTGTCAGTGCATGTGAACTTCCTGCTGCTGCCTGCTGTGCTGACATTTCTTAGAAGAGAAACTGTAGCGAGGTGGAGGCTGTGCAAAAACATTACAAACTCGTCTATACTGTTTCTGAGTACACCTTCAAGTTTTTCCGCTGGAAACCCCCATGACAATTATGTTAGGATAAATAAAACCTAGAAGACAACGAAGTACCAAATCAATAGACAAAGGAATAACCAGGAAGACAAGCCAAGGGTTCAGAAGCAAATAGTTAGAAGTAGAAGGAATAAATAGCTTAGTCAAGTGTGAACTATAATAATCACTGAGGATAAGTTGCTAGGACCTTTTGTGGTTGTAACAGGATAATGATTCTGTCCATCACAGCAAGTTAACTGTTAGTAGAAAGGAAACAACTGGATGTAGTGCATAATGCATCAATGTTGCTAGGAAGAAATAGACCAGTGTTCAGACAGGACTGTATAAATCAGTGCACTTTCAGCAGCACTTTGTTGACTGAGGATGACGTCAGCACATATATTACATTTATTTTTTCAGCAGATGCTAGCAAACCAGGTGTTTTGCCTTCTAAGTTTTGCAAACCATCTTTTTTTTTTGCAGATAATAATAATAAAATACTGTATCAATGGATGCCATATGGATGTGAAAAAAATGGATGTGGATACAAAACTGAAACCAAAACAAATGCATAAGACACACCTAGCTTTGCCTTTAACGTGCCCATACTCTGTGGTAATTGGGGATTCACTTACAGATTTTTTTACATTCTATATTTAACTGTCAAAGATGTAAAAAAAATTCTGTGACACTGGAATTTGTGGTCTACACATTTATCAAGCACAAGTCAGGCTCCAGTGAACATTAGCCACCTTCACAAAGATGGCATTCAGGAATGTTATACTGTTTGGGAGATGTAGCTACTTTGTTTGTTGTAACTGATGTTTTCAAACTAAGGAGAGCTCTTACTGCTTGACCCCAGTCTCCCTCAACTAAACCAGTTCCCTACACTGTACTGAAAATATACAACCACATTGAAACAGTGCTGTCTACAGTTGAGAATCATATATACGGGTTTGGCTTTAATCCTGCATCACATCATTAGGTTTCCTGATAGTCATGCTTTATGGTAAGGGAACTGCCTTACAAAATAGCTAAAGAGGTGTTGTTTTCCTTATCTCATCCTGGAAAGCTTATTTGCATTTTTCCAAGAATCCACTAGTGTAGCATCAATGGCTATACGTCTCCACATACACCATTAATTTGCAAAGACTCTGCAAGGAGAGCTTTTACTTCCTGACCTTATGTATAGTGGTGTAAATGTGGGCTTTTCTTCTGCAGGACAAATGATACTTCCAGGTGGCAGCATGTAATATTCAATGCAATTTACTGAGAAGTCCAAATGCATTGAAATTGTTATGTTATGTTTTAATATTTTTAAAAAGTTTAAAATCTTTTGAAAAAAATAAAAATTCTTGTATCACAATATTCTGACACCCGTAGATTTATTTTTCAGTGTATGAAGCTGTGTAAGGTTATTTTTTTGCGGGATTAGATGACTTTTTCAGTGATACCATTTGGTGAATTGTGATTTTTTTTTTAAATCACTTTTTCATGAAACTTTTATGCATGGGGAAATGGAAGATAAGCATCGGTTTGGGCATTCAGGCTTAATGGGGTATTACCAACTGGACATTCCCCAGTTAATTAATTGATCTGCCATATATATGTGAATTTCTTCCATTGGATAATGTTGCTGTGTCAAGATAATTTCCATAAATTTAGCCATATGGTCCCTTAGATATGAAGGACAGCTGTCTTTGGATATGACCATCACTCCTGGAGTGATTACACAAAGAAACAAATAGTTACTGCATGTCCCACAGCCGTCCTGTGGTAATGAATGCCGAATCCAGGTGGTCCAGAGTTTTGTAGTCCAGAGTGCATTGATGTCATCATTCAATGATGACTATCCTGTGTCTAAGGGACAACATGGCTACATTTCTTAACATAGGTACATTGGGAGTTATTTATTAGGCTGGCTCCTTGCAGCAGTTCTTTGTCTGTCTTTGGAGCTCCGTTGCCATCCGATTTATTAACCCCTTACCGACACATGACGTAGTAGGACAGGATTGGAGAGGGCTCACAATTAAAAGTGAATACTTAGATAAGAATATCCTTTTAACAAGAGGTTTAATTTCCCTTTTCCCTAAGCTTGTGTGGAGAGATTAGCTGCTACAATCATTCCAAATAAAAGAAGAGAGATCCATCTCTGCTATATTTTTGAAACTTGTTTACTCTGGCTCAATTCTTCACCACATAGTGAGTAGTTTAGAAAGCAGTAGGGAGTAAAGGAGCCAGATAAAAGGAGAAAGAAGCATCTTTTTGCAATCTTACTACCAATGCAAGTAGGGTTGCACAATGCATCAAAATCACGTTACTTGTACTTTCAAAGCCAGAACGGTTCAACACCAGGTTTCTGTTGTGCGGTACTGAGCGACTTCTACAGACTCCTTGTATCTGTGTGCAGAGCAGACATAAGGCAAGGAATCCTTTTGAGAGATGTGTCGGTTTAGCGTCAGAGCAGGGACTACATCATCAGAGTAATATCATCATGTGTCCATATATGGTTTCTACATCCTCTTGAACCACATTTGAACCCACAACCTCCACACCCCACCTGCCATAGAGATTCAGAGCCTCTTTCCACTAGGATATGGGGTTAGTCGTTAGTCGAAGATTTTGTGTAACTAAGAGCTTTACTTTTACACTGTGACACAGGCTCCATGCACTGCTATATAGAGAGGGATCTTCTCAGACATTATTATTGATGATGATTGATGATGATTGATATTGATGAGGATGATGATCGATATTGATGATGAGGATGATGAATAATATTGATGATGATGATTGATATTGATGATGGTGATTGATACTGATGATGATGATTGATATTGATGATGAGGATGATGATTGGTATTGATGATGATTGATTTTGATGATGATATTTTAAACATATAATACAGTTAAATTAAATCATAAAAAAGCATGAATCACAACAGCATCCTTTTTTGGGCATGCCCAAGGAGGAACCTACATTATCCTCGGCGTTTGTCTTTTGGTTACTTGAAAAAGGGGTAGAGTACCCCGAAACACATTGTGTTTTAAAGACCTTGAATAAAAACTTTTAATATACCCATCTCTGAGTGCGCCATCCATTTGGACCACAACGATAGACTACTATTGCAGGAAAGAAGGCACTCGCCACGCTGTTGCGGGTTCCATTGTTCATGTACTGATCACGGTTGTGTGCTGCTAGTTGAAGGCTGCATGCACTTGAACATAATATTCATCTTTGTGTTATTTGTTGATTCAATGGTGAGAACACAAACAGATGCTTCTCTACGGGCTCACATGCATGCCTGAGGTTTCCACAGCTTCTTATGTGCCCCAGCTACCCGAGCCACAAATTTTTGAGCAGGTTCTATTCCTGCCTGGGTTTGTGGCCTGGACAGTCTTTTCTACTGTTTATGATTACACTACCGGTGCTGATGTTCTATGGGGATCAAAGGACTCCTTCCATCATGTCTAAAGTACACATAGTCCCATCCATGGCACTATGGTTGGTCTGTGAAATCTAGCCCTTTCTTAATGGACCGGTCACGGTCATTTGCCACCCGTGTTAGGCCAAGTTCCCATCTTTACTGGAGGCTCCAGTGCAGATTCTTCACTATTGCATTCACAAAAATAACAGACACTACAATGGACACTACTGTAGTTATTGGATCTATTTGCCACCATTAGTGTCAGTTATGGAACCCATTGGGGATTTATGTTTTTAAACTTCTCTGCATCTTCTGCTCTAAAGAAGGCATAAAATAACAAATACATGCACCGTAGAGAAATTCCAAGCTGCTCTTTAATATCTTGCTTGACATGAACCATCACAGAGAGGCAGATGTCTAGTGATCTGGATTAGCAAACTATTATGACATTTTAATAAGGAAGTTGTAGGCTTAATAGGATATGAGAGGTTAATGATCTGATAATGTAGTAATATTGGTATAAAGCAGGAAACTGATGCCAGCCCTGCGCGTATACAAATACTCTTCTTCTATGTCTAATCTCACATCATATACTCTATCTTTTTTTCTTTCCTGGCTTTCTTTCATATGTTTTCCCATCGCATATTGATTTTCCAACAATTGAAGCTAAAGTGTCTTAGCAATAATTGTACTGATTCATTCCTATAAAGTTAATTGAGAGAGGGACACAAGTGCTGGTAGAATTGCCTGGTGGAATGGGAATTGGATACACATTGCTGCCGTCCTGGCTCTCATGTGCTTTTGTTTTATGTATGCAAATGGATCTTTCCACATGAGACCCTCTAGTAATGAAATGTTCTGCTTCTCACTTCCTTACATGTATTATTTGTCCACATGAAAATATTCAGAATGAAGGAGTTTAATAAGCCATCAGCTTTCTGGCCTTTCAGTTGATTTTAGGCTCTAAGTGCTCTGCACGGCACTTTGGGTATGAAGGGGCATAGAGCCGCAGAGGTGAGGGCTGGGAGTTGGACGGAGACTGTTCCGGAGATAACAGAGAGTGGTCAATCCTGGTGGAAATCAGGACTGGGCAATGGAATGCCCATTGTGGTGCACGTTTAACATAGGGCGTGCAACACAATTTGAAAGTTAAATACGGCGAATCAGTCGGACCGTACGATCGCACGCCTCTTAATCTGTGTCGCATGGAAGCCGGCACAGCTGTGCCTCAAAAGGGCCGCGTGTGACAAAATCCCAGCGCAGACACTTCTTAAATACCTGTGCAAGACGTTTTAGCCATGAAGAACGTGCATGGTCCGACAAAAGTGTGCAGCACAACCCTTAGTAAATGTGTTCCTATATTTGTGATACCACAATAAAATCTTCTACAGAAACACTTTACCTGAACTGTCTCTAAAAAAAAAATATGGAGTGGTGTCATGATGGGGGGCGTATGTTAAAGGCCAAGCGGATGCATCAAGATGCTTAGGCTCTGTGTCATCAACCTGTCCCAATGACCGTAAAAAGACTGCCTGACCTACAAACGTGGGCAGGATTAGGACTTGCACTTTGCGGCTTATACATGGGGCTTTTGAAACCACGGTATGTGTTGTGTGCTGTGTGGTAATGAGTGCTACTGTGCTCACATCCCATGAGTACATCCTTTGTATCTCCTAATGTGTATGTCATTTGTATCCATAGAGTTCTGTCTTCTAATTATATTACAAAATAGGGTCTCCATTGGGATATGGCAGTCTGGTATACACTCTGCTATGCTTTCCAGAACAGCAGTGGTGGGAGGTGAATTCTGAAAAGAATTTGTAATAATAATAAATAATAATAATAATTCTTATTTATATAGCGCACACAGATAATGCAGCGCTACACAGAGCTTGCCAAATCGGTCCCTGTCCCCAATGGAGCTCACAATCTAATCAACCTACCAGTATGGTGTGGGGGGAAACCAGAGGAAACCCATGCAAAAACATACAAACTCTTTGCAGATGTTGACCTTGGGACTTAAACCCTGTTCCCCAGCGCTGCAAGGCTGTAGTGCTAACCACTAAGCCAATGTGCTGCCAGCCCCCTGTAGTATATAGTCAGCACCGTGTAGTATATAGACAGCCCCCTTTAGTGTATAGCCAGCCCCGTGTAGTATATAGCTAGCCAGCCCCCAGTTTTACAAGCACAAAAAAAATTAAACGAAGTACAGGGAGTCCCCGGGTTACATACAAGATAGGGTCTGTAGGTTTGTTCTTAAGTTGTATTTGCATGTAAGTCGGAACTGTATATTTTATAATTGTAGCGCCAGCAAGAATTTTTTTGGTCTCTGTGATAATTGGATTTTAAAAATGTTGTGTTGTCATAAGAACAAGTATTAACAATAAAGATTCATTACAGACGCCTTGAATAACTGTTATAGCTGTTTATTGTAGCCTAGGGCTAAAGTACAGTAAATTACTAATATCCATAAGTCCATTTGTAACTAGGGGTCGTCTGTAAGTCAGGTGTTCTTAAGTAGGGGACCGCCTGTACTCACCTTTCCGACGCCCCAGACAGGTCCTCTTCTTGCTTCAGCTCCAGGTCAACACTGCTGCATGCTATGATGTCAGCAGCGGCTGAGGTCATAGCTGCGAGGCTACTGCACACGGACCTGCCACTGATGACGGAAGAAGAGAAGACCTGCAGAGGGCGCCGGAAAGGTGAGTTTTGACTTTATTTTTTTTTCTTGACTCCAGCATAAGCCAAGTTTGAGGTTTTCAGCACATTTTTTGTGCTGAAAAACTCGGCTTATACTCGAGTATATACAGTAAACCAAACAAATCATAAACATGTTAGGTATCACAAAAGTCCCAATCTAACAATATATAACCATTTTGTATATTGATAGATTGGGACTTGATATCCAACATGTTTATTGGTTATTGCTAGGGGTGAACCACAGAAAATAGCTCCCAAATCTTCAAAACTGAACTTCTTTTGCAATTTTGTAAATCATAAAAATTGGAACAAAATCAAAAGGTCATACAGCCCCCAAAATAGTAATAAAAAATGTTAGCCGGACCAAAAAAAAAAACACTGTACACACCTCCATACACCAAAGTATAAACAAGATCTAACAGTCAAAATATAGTGAAACAAAGAAGATTTTTTAGTACAGAAAGTTTACAATTGTATGTGTTAAAACCTATGTAATTTTGGTATCCCCATGATGCATCGACCCAGAGACAAAAGGGGAGATGTCATTTAGATCACACAGCGTCCACAAAAAACTGGTGCAAATGTGTTTTTCATCAACTTTGCTGCATTTGGATTTGAATTTTTAGGTAACTTCACAGTAAAATCTTCTTAGTAAATAATAGTAACAGGAGACAGAGAACAGTTATGTGAGGTCTGCTTCATGCTCTCCACCTCCTCCATATTTATCATTCTGCCTGTTTTTCACCTTCATTCCCAATCAATTTCTCACACTCTCTGACAAAGCTTTTTAATATAAAGTAACAAAAAATGTCATGTCTGGACAAGCAAGAAACATCAGAATACCAAATGCGAGTAATGCAGTTTTATTAATAGCCAGTCTATGGCTGCATATGCTATAAACACAAATTAAACAAGAAATGTTTTATTAGGAGCAAACGTAAAAAAATAAGGTAATAATCTCGGCATATAAAACATCCCTTGTTTAATGAGGCTTTATATAGTTAGAATGTACATCAATGTGTACTGTAATCCGCAGCCAGTTGTGTACCAGGATGTTATGCAGAGGAAATTCATGTTCTACCATTATCAATGCAGTTAAAGTTGTTGCATGTCAGTAGCTGCTCTGGGGGCAGAAGATGAAACAAATCTGTAACACAAGCAGGGTATTGACCCATTGGGTCACCTATCTGGTTTGGATTTGATCTACTGGTTGAAAAAGCCTTGATACCCTCACAGAACACCTATGGTGGAGGTGCCTTTTTCACAGGGTTTTGCTGGAAGTGGTTGCAGAAGATTGGTAGGAATACATGCTGCCCCTTTACAAATCAGTAGATGGGCATGATCTTCTACATCACAGGGGGAGGTAGCCTATGCTTTTTGAGATAAGCAGCACACCAGGGAGAGAAGGAACCTCATCCCTAGAAATGGGTTCAGTTAGTAGCCAGAAGTCAGGAATGGGTGTCAGGATCTGGAGTTGTATTACAAATTTTGGGTGTCCGGAAATAAGAGTTCTCCTTATGGAGAGTTTGCCAATTAAGGCTATCTTATAGCCATTAATGCTCCACTAGGGGATTCTGGGAAATATCCAAGTATATTTTCCATGGTGGAAAAAGAAAAACAATACCTCTTTTTGCTACCTTGAAAGGCCGCCCCCCTTAACACCAAGCATGACCAAGAAGTCTAATAACATGATGTGGGGTCACTCGGCCAAACCAGTTCCCTATGCTGTACTGAGGGGACCCAACCAGATCGATACAACGCTGTCTACTGTAGGGAATCTGTTCCTTCTGGAATAGATAGACTGCTTTGGCTTAATCCCACATCATGTCATAAGGCTTCTTGAAAGTCATGCTTGGTGTTAATGGGGCTGCCTTTCAAGGTAGCAAAAAAGAGGTATGGTTTTCCATTTCCCACCTTGGAAAATATAATTGCATATTTCCCAAATTTTAGGTGTAGTATTCAAGTGGCTAAGCAGAAAGATGGGCCCAGTTCTGGGAACGGACAATTGACGATATGTATAATATATATATTGTTACAGGATTAGCTCTTGGATAGACGGGCACTGTTGCACACATGACAGACACAGTCCCCTCCAGACAAATAGGGTGCAACTGTCCTAAACCAGTATTCTTAGCTTCTTTGAAGCAGGAAAAATGACAAATTAAAACAAAACAATAAAACAACCTACCGTCGAGCTTTACAAATACAGCAATTGGCAACTCACACAAGGTTTTCCCAGAAGCAGAGAAAGACATCATCTTGTGCACCTTCTGACCTTTTAATGCAAAACCTCAGAGCTGCTGGAGATTAGCCCCAATCACATCCATAATCTGGAGTGGCTGAGCAGAGTAGGGACCAAGCCCTTCTCTCCATACAGCAGCAGCCAGTTCGTCCAGACCGGGTTTTGGCTTCCTAGAATATGTAGGCTAGAAGCCTAGGGAAACCATACACACCATTTAACATTTTCCTCTGGAGCTGGGAAAATATATGTATACAGTAGTCAATGAAATTTGTTTATGTAGAATTATTCTTTTACATCTGCTTTAGCATGTTATACATATTGCTGAACATATCGTGAAATCTATGAACCATTTTTCTTGCCGTTGAAGGGGTATTCCCACGAAGACATATACTCAGGATAACAAAATAACAGTTATTAACAAGAATGCAAAATTTCACAGAAATAATTCCAACCTGTCTCTATCAGTCCTGGTGTACACAATTTCGGTTGCCCCTGTACCCGACCCAGAATTTTCTGACTTTATGGTCGGGAAGACAAATTGTTCTTCTGTGTGACTCTGCATTGAGATGCTCTCTGCCTCTAGCCCCCAAGCTTGCATTCCAGGATGAGCTCACACAGAGACTTCCTGCCTGCAAACAGCAGCGTGAGGAGAGTAAAGCTACAGGCTACAGATAGATAAGGTCTTTATCCAGGGGAGGGGGCAGCAGTCATATAGCAGAGCTAATAGTGTATTTTATGCCTGTTATTTCAGAGTGGAGAATGTCATGTGTAATATGTCATCTCTCATCTCTCTGATCTGTCTCATCTCTCTTTCTATGTGTCGAATACTAGTAGGATGTTCAGAAGTTAAATTAAAGTGTTTATCAACCTGTACCCTGATAATCTAACCACATTGTCAGCTCACAGAACTAGAGGGATCATGAAGTGTCTGGTGAGAGAGTCCCCGCCCAGATCCAGGGGAGGGGGCAGCAGTCATATAGCAGAGCTAATAGCGTATGTTATGCCTGTTATTTCAGAGTGGAGAATGTCATGTGTAATATGTCATCTCTCATCTCTCTGATCTGTCTCATCTCTCTTTCTATGTGTCGAATACTAGTAGGATGTTCAGAAGTTAAATTAAAGTGTTTATCAACCTGTACCCTGATAGTCTAACCACATTGTCAGCTCACAGAACTAGAGGGATCATGAAGTGTCTGGTGAGAGAGTCCCCGCCCAGACCCTGGGATTTTACACAGACCATTGTTGAATAAAACTGAGTAAAATTGTAATGTAGGGGGGTAACAAAAATAAAAAATGTTTATTGTGTAAACATCACTAGGGGATTAAAATTTGAGAATTTTCTTTCATGGGCAAGCCAATTTGATGTTCTTACAAAAAACATTAGGTGTCCATATCACAGAAATTACACAACCACCTTTCCAAAATTATGCTACTATTATTAACCATGCAAATAAACGGATCGAAACATGATATCAATCAAAAAATGTTATTTAACTATATAAAAATAAACACAATTGTCGCTAGGACCTAAAAACACCCATTAAAAAAGAAGAAAGACAGAAATGGTGGTGCGCATATAATTTGGTACACATCCTGGTCTCTTATCCAATTTAAAGCATTCAATAAATACAGCATATTCAAAAGGACTGGACTCAAATCGCTAAAGCTACTGTAAATACAACACCATATATAGGGTAAAAGTGTAAGTGCACCAAACAGCTAAAATGATTGTCAGTATATCACCATATATAAAGTTAAAAAATGCATGCAACCCTGTAAGAAATACCAGCTGGACTGCATATCCGTACAAATGAGACCCAGGAGTGACCTCACCTCCACAGACCCCGATGTGCATTTAGCATTGCTTCCTTAAGGGGTACCCTAACCCCTGTATATAGTGTTTTATTTATATGGTGTTGTATGAAGATTCATGGGCTAAGACCTTTCTCATTAAAAAAAATGGTGGGTGGTTTGGATGAACATGGGCCCCCTAGAAACCGCCCAAACTGCCTGTATTGTATTCCATTACTGTACATACCTTTATTTATTACTTTTGCTATGTATGTTAAAAATTCGGTAAACTTAAACAGGGCCTTTCAACATATTTATTATTCTCTACTGCCAGGTGGGCAGTGCTGGGCTTTCTAATTCAGCCCAGAACTCATCTCAGGTCCCATTTAAGTCTTTAAGGATCATGTTACTCTCACCTGGCTACAAACTTTACATTGACCTAAAAATTTTGGTGGCTTAACTAAAGTGTTTCAGAGGCTCTAGAAGGCAGATGTAGAAGAAAACAAGGACTGGACAAGTTAGCTTTCAACATTCTTTCTATTAGCTTTCTATTACTCCTGTGCCTGCTCCATTGTTTCACTGATCAGGTTCTGTGATCACCCATGGTTTAGGCCCAGCCAGGACAGTAAGTGAAGCAACATCCGCCAACACACTGAAAATGGGTGGAAGCTTCTTGTTACTCCTATTCGGTCACTGAGGTAGTGGACATGTGCCAGATTTATCAAAAATCCGTTTTTAGCCGTGTGCTGTCTTTTAATTTAATTTTTCTTTTGACAACAGAACATTTGTGTTTGCTACATGTTATGTATTTTGTAAATGTCTATCCTAAAACAGATGTATGTTTGGCTTGCAGATACTTTGAAGAAACCAAAGTCTTCTGTGTTTACACGGTCAAAATTCAGCTTGGCATAGAGGGAGAAGAGAATCTTGCCATTTAGGAGGACAGATATTAGCAAGGTATGTAAATTGTGTGCTTATAGGAAATACAAAATAATATTAACAACACAGAGCAGAGCAGGTATGCATAAAATGCCTCAAATATGCAGCTCTGAAGTGGTCCATATCTGCAATGTATTAAAAAAAACTGTAAAACCCTGCACTGTTTTTGTTTTTATAGAAATTTGAGAAGCAGTTAAAAGTGAACCTGTCATCAGGAAGGTCATTTTACATGATGACAGGTTCCAATAGCCTCTGCATCTGAATAATTCCGCAGACCTTTAATTGTTTCTTTAACATTACCTAAGTCTCTGCCAGCAGCGTGGAGTGAGTCCCTGGTGGGTGTGTGGGGCAGTTCAAAAGACATCGGTTTTCTCCTCAATGCCTCCTAACGTCCTTCTCGCTCTTTGCACTCCCCCCTGCTCCCTCCGCCGCTTACATCAGCTAAGCACAAGCAATTCTTGTTTGAACTGCCCCTAGGAAAAATAACTTTTTTTGAAATCAATATGCTAGAATCTTTGGAACCTCATGTAAAACTTACCTTCCTGGTGACAGTTTCCCTTTTAAAGGTTGAGTGACATGCATAAAGTCACAGATTCCTTTGGAAATAGATTTCTTAGGCTAAATTCACACTGCCGTGAGCCCGCCGCACCGTAGCACGGCGGGCACACGGCAGCGCGGGGAGAGGAGGAGGAGGTGAGGGCAGCTCCCCCCGCCCCTCTCCATAGAAACTAATGGCGCACGGCGCCGTAATACGGGGAAAGATAGGACATGTCCTATCTTTCCCCGGGCTACGGAGCGGTACGGTGCCGCACGTGTGCGGCACCGTACCGCTCCCGTACAGGGCCGTGAGCCCATAGGAGTGTATGGGGGACGTATATCGGCCGTATATACGTCGGCCGTATATACGTCCCCCATACTGTAGTGTGAATGTAGCCTGTGTCTGTGTCAACTTTTAGATGAGTAGGGGATAGAAGTCTGATTGAGCTCAGCAGTCACACCTCCACTAATCACAAGAACAAGCAGTCTGTTCTCAATAAGTAACGGAGGGAGTCGTCAAACATGTGTCCCCAGACTTCATTTATTTCATATAGGAGTTTTGGAAATTGCCAAGCACAAAATTCTGATATCTCTTCCACTTTTATGCTCCTCTAAGACAGTGCTGACTATTGATGTGCTTGGCAACTTCCAGCTCTTCTATAGACAGCAGCGAATGCTTGACCTGCTGCTTCATTGAATTGAGAGAATTGAAATCCTGGTGTTGTGGAAACTTGATAGGGAGCATATAAAATTACTTTCCTGGACTATGAAACCCCTAAGAAGTTCAGTGGAACCCCACCAATTAAATTAATATCCCCTTTGCACATAATTTAAACAATTAAACTTGTGCCAACCCCTTTAACTGTATACATTTTGTATCTGCACAATGGTTAACAAAAAGTAAAAAAAATCATATACAGGCAGTCCTCGGGTTACGTACAAGATAGGGTCCGGAGGTTTGTTCTTAAGTTGAATTTGTATGCAAGTTGAAACTGGATATTTAATAATTGTAGATCCAGACAAAATAATTTTTGGCCCCAGTGACATTTGGACTTTAAACATTTTTTGCTGTAGTGGGACCAAGGATTGTCAATAAAGCTTCATTACAGACATCTTACAGCTGATCATTGCAGTCTGGGTTTATAGTAAAGCATCCAGAGAGCTTCACCAGAGGTCAGAGGTGTCTAACTATAACTATGGGTTGTCCGTAAGTCGGGTGTCCTTAAGTAGGGGACCGCCTGTACACAGATTATACAAATACATTTGGTAAGTAAAACAACGCCAGACAAACTTTTTATTTCTCCCGAAGAAGGTTATTTAGTAATAGTGTAATATTAGGTAATTAGTGTAATTTGGTTTTCAGTATATCTAATCTGTTAAACATACAACTTAGGTTTACAGGGCTATACATATTGGACATAGAGCAGCCAATACTGTGTAAAACCTACATACTTTGGTCTCCTGCCTGCTGCTTGCATATCTTCTACCTCCGTGCTTTCTCAGTGCAGCTGCACCCTCCTTCATTCAACTTGGTGCTTTACACTTGAATGATATTTGGTAATAAATAAGGGCATCTTAACATATTCCAAGAGCCTGCAGGCACAGAGGTTACTGGCTATGGAAGTTACTGGCTACTGGAAGGCTAGGAAGAAGGCACTTATACAACATATACAGTGTCTAGAATCTAGCAATTATTATTCACTTGATCAAGATCTGATTTTTTTTTACTTTGGAGCATCCCATTACTATCTGTGGCAAATATAGAGAGAGAAAGAATAAATAAATAAAGGTACATATGTTTTCATAGTATATTTCTTTAATTATGTGCTCAGAAAAACATGAAAACATTTATTAATAAAACATGGAAAGAATTTTCCCAAATATGAAATAAGGGTTCAAAGAACTGGAAACCCAGCACACATGATAATAGGGTCTGCATGTACCCCATGTAAATAAAGTGGAGCTATGTATGTCTGGCCACTGTTCCATCCATGTTTACTATATCCTGACTACTGGGACGGCAATGACTGGTAATTCCATAGAGGTAAATAGAGTGCACATGCTATACTTACTGGTAATTAACCCATTATCCATAATAGAGGCCTAGATAATTGCCTAAGATTAGCCGATGTTTCCTGATAATTTCACAGTCTTTTCAGAAATCCACTTCAGTCTTTGTACAGAACATCACTGTAAGAAAAAAACCCCTCTGAATTCTGCAATGATTCACTATAATATCAATGCATTTTTAATAGGGTGGGCTGTGTCTGGTAGTGCTAATGATTGGCTGTGCCAGTCACATGCTCCAGCAGTAATGAAATATGAATGACTAGCTTTTTATAATTTTGTAGCATTTGGAATTTTTCATGACGAAAGTACGTTCAGTACAACGAACTTATTGCAGACTCCGGTAGTTTTTGTGCTAGTTAAGGGCTCTTTCAGACTATTTTTCATGTCCGAATGCCACCCATGATTTTTTTGGATGTTGACAGATTGTTTTATATGTGGCTATTCACTTGTCTGTGTTTTTTAACTGATGTGTGGACATTGAGAAAAAAAAAACCCCAGCATGCACTATTTTTTTCTTACCTGCGAACCACAGACTTCCATGGAACTCAATGGATCCTCAAAAGAAAATCACACAAATGCAGTTTTTTTTAATGTAATTTTAATACCGGTAAATCACAAGGTTTTTTTTGCGATTGTGAAAAAAACAACAGATGACATACGGACGCAAAAAAATGGATGCAGATAGAACATGGACACAACATGAACACCACACAGTATGTTAGCACTTGCAGCTTTTAGCCATTTGCATTGCAGATGATGAAAAAACACAAGTGAACAGTGCACCCCGATTAATATGGATGTAAAAAAAACGTCACCAGAAAAAAAATGTCTGTTTTAGGGCATGTTCACCCTTATTATGGTTAGAATTCTGAAGCTTTTTCCACAGCGAGGAAAAAGTGAACATGTACGTTATTGCGAGGATGATGCCGAGATTCCATGTGGTATCCATAATGGCTTTCAATATCCATGAGAGGCTGGAAAACCTTATTAAATACCTTGTGTAAAATGTTTAGAGGCATTTTTGAAATGTAAAAATCTTCTCCAAAAAAATTGTTGTGAAAACTTTGCTGAAATGCAGTCTGTTTTTGACTTTTCAGAGACACAATGGCAATGAACCTGCCATTTTTTTCCTGGTCAAGTTGCTTTAGTGTGACATCCATTTTTTACAGATGCCTCTAGATTATAACCTGACTCGTCCATGAAAATGAGACCAAACTAGGAAACTTGTAACAGATTGATCATATGCTTCATAAAAGAAATGTGAATAAATACATTTAAGGATGAGACCGCTCCTTTTTTTTGTAATTTGTAGTACTGTTGGCTCCACTCAAACTATATAATATATGTAGTAGGTATCATTGTTTAAAGCTCTTTCTAAGCTCACATGTTATAAATGGAATGATGGAATAAGATAACCCCTTAAGTTCAAAAATATCTTTACTTTTAAGCACTAAGCTTTTTATATTTTCCATTTTTCCATTCGTGCAGTTTATAAGGGTTTTTGTTGTTTACTTTTGGATAAGTTGCTTTTTTTCCAGTGAAGCCTATTCCAGGTACTTGTAATTTATTGATTTGCTTTTAGAAAAAAGACACCACAATTTTATATATATATATGTGTGTGTTTTGTATATGGTTTTATTCTACACAATTCAACATGCAGCACAAACAATACGGAATCTACAGGGTGGTATAAGTATGTATACCAAATGGACTTATTTAAATACAGCTGCAGTTTCTCTTTATCAATGGTCTAGGTTAGTGGTGGCGAACCTATGGCACTAGTGCCAGAGGCGGCACTCGGAACCCTCTCTGTGGGAACCCAGATCATCACCCCAGAATGAAGTTCACCAGACATAACTCAAAGAATCTGCCTGCAGAATCTTCCTACAATGATAGATGAATGTTATCAATGAACAAGGAGAATTACATTACTACTTAAATTCCTGTGCTGGCACTTTGCAATAAATAAGTGGCTTTTGGTTGAAGTTTGGGCACTGAGGCTCAAAAAGGTTCGCCATCACTGGTCTAGGTAAAATCCATCTTGGTAAAAGATTGGTAACTGAATTTGGCTTCTTTGACCCACCATTGCTGTACCTTTTAGAATCTCTGTTGTACACATCTAAGGCTATCTGGCTTCCCAATGTTGGGTCACATAACATTATTCATGTAATATATAATTGGAACATTTTTCTTTTTATCATTTGGCTTTCCCCATTTCACAGTAATTGATATTCATTTTAGAAGCATTTTACGCAAGATTATTACATAAAAACACCGTCTGAGATAATCCTATAACTGTATAAAATGCAGATATGAAGTTTTGTGTTGGCATTATGTATGGATTGGGAAGTAAAATGGGTCTGTCAAAAAAGGTTTCATTTTTTTTTTTAACAAATAATATAAGCGTTTAAAAAAAAAAACATCCAAACTCAAAAATATGTGAAAATTTGATTGAATGGCTATATATGTCTATTGACAAAATAATAAAACATTAAGGCCTTTGGAAAACAGCACAAAAAGCCAAATGTAAATGTGGGCGGAGGGTGGAGTTTTAGTTTTTTCACAACATTTTCGCACAGAAAGGGTTATTAATGAGGGTTTATGTACACCCATTAAGGGTGGAGGGTGGTCCTGCAGCATCATTGCCTGTGCTGGACCATCATTGAGACCTTGCAGAATCCTGCAGGGAACTAGTAGGGTTGGCAATGTAGATTTATTACTTTTAGGATCTTGGCAATTTGAAATTCTGTCATGTAATGTTTCTAAACGTGGAAAGTAATTACACTGATATGCAGTAATATGTCAGGAAACACTAAAGGAATTATTTACAACTCTGTAGAAGACAAGAGCAATGAGTGTCTGCTTGTTTTGCTATAAGCAATATGTTCAGTATATCTGGAAGTCGATACATTTCCTAGCCTCAGACTTTGCTTACAATGATGTTTCTGCTTAGGGACTCTTTTCCATTGCGTAGGCTTCTATAACATAGACATGAGTTGTTTTACAGCTCCCAGTCCCACCTGTACAAGCCGTTTTATGATCTTGGCATAATGTAATAATGAAACCTGGCTTTTAAAAGTACTTCTATTGTTTCTAAATTGGCTTAGAGCACTAGCGGTAAAATATCCATTTATCATTTGCCTTATACGGTACAGAACAAGAGAACTGCAGGCAAGTTGAGAATGACTACCATATACACATGTGTTCAAAAGAAATCCATACCCCAACTCCCAGTAAGTCAAAATCCATAACAGTGGCTGTGGGTATCCTATTAGTAGATTGGCATCATTTCTATATGTGTTTCTTCTCTTAAACTTGTGCCCTTAACCTTTTTCTAACTAGGGAGCAGCTATAGGTAAAATTTTTTCCTAGGAACCGTCGGGTCCCTTCAACGGTAACTATGAACAAAAAATGTGTGCCCGCTCCTTTCAATACCAAGTCTTGCAGACTGCTAGATAAAGCGGTGTGATTCATTACCTCACAGATGATGCTTCATTGACACCATTGCGCTTTACACCACACCATATGAAGTTCTCCAGCACAGTTTATGTGATGATGGTTATGCCCCTGGAGATTTGACCTCAGGAGACCAATGGCAACCTGTATGATGCACCACCCCTTTACATGGTCTGCCTTAGCTGAGTTGGTGTTGGTTCTAAACACTTTCAGTTTTGAGTGATACCATTTAGAGTTATGGTTGAATATCTGAGGTTTGAGGAAATTAAACAATTGGCTTTTTAAAATTACTTTTGACAACTTCTTGTGTCTTCTCCATCTGGCACCATCTATCCGGAAGATGTGACCATGGCCAGTGGACTTAACCAGTGTCCTAATTGTTTTGAAACAGGGTATTAATTTTAACCCAGACTAACCCAAGGATTCAACAGGACAGAGTCCCTTAAACATTTCCACAGGATGCTTACTTAAACATGGATGGCCCCATGAAGATGAAACTTGCAAATGCAACTGGTTAGAGTGACTGACATCCTACAGATTCTAAAATTAAAACATCTGTCAATTTCTGTGTAGAAAACATTTTTCAAAGTAATTATGAATTTTTGTTGCTGGTTTTTCACAGAATCGGTGTGTATGGTGGCCATACACACTGTTAGCTAATCTGTTCTAGGAGGATTAAGCTGGAGACTGATCCCCTAATGACTATCTAGGACCAATCATTCATGAATAATTAATAAGTAACAGTAGAAGTAACGGCGATAGTATAATACATTCTAAACTTGTAGCACCAACATTTTCAAAAGTAAATCTCAAACTCCAAAGCAAATATGTTTCGGCTCCTACAAAACTTTATTTCTGACCCATTATATGTATCTTTCCAGAAAATGGGTCTCTGCTAAAAACCATTATGTAGCATTGAAAGTGCTGCCTGCCAGATGTCCCATTAATCTCAACTGAAATTTTGTACATGATTATATGGATCGTAACGCAAGAGCGCGACAATTATTTTTATCTCATAAGATGATAAGAAGCATCCATCATGACTGGGCATGTTACAATAACACGCAAAATCACCATGCACTTAGCAAATCTAAATATTTAATAGATGGATGAATAGATTGTTAGTCACATTAAATTTATTATCTAATGGGACAATGACATAAATGACTTTTCTGATTTAAAAGCATTTGCCTTTCTGCCTTTTCACCACTCTTATATTTTATCCTCTGCTAAGAAAGAATCTGTAGGTGAAGGAGGACCTGTCACTTCCTCCTGTATTCCCAATGCAATTTCAATTCTAGACCAACTTTTCTATTACTGTGGTATGTTACAGTGGTGTAACTTGAAGCTGTCTGGTCCAAGTGCAAAATGTTTGCCAGGCCCCCAATTATAATGTATTGTTTATAGTTCTAGTCTTCTAATATAGGAAAAGTACACAATATAGACCCCCTAGGCCTCTTGGGCCCCGTTCTCGACTTCACCTTCTGCAGTTCCTCAAGTTACACCCCTGGTAGGATTAAGCACTTGTAACGTGAAACGCGCCGTCGCCTCTTGTAGGCTCCTGCTTTATTCCTCTCTCCTGTAGCGAAGTTTTTAAAGCGATATGGAATAAAAGACTGATTTTATTTCAACAGCGGTGAGTGCCAGCTCTTTCTTTCCTCTTGAATGTATTACACCCCTGGTATGTTGTGTTAATCCTCTGTTACTCTTTCTAGAAATGTATAAGGAAATTGACAGTGTCACCATTCTCCTTGTCAAAAAGGTGTAGTCCCTAAACGTTGGAAGTACAGATTGGTCCCTAAGAGTTTTTAGGGACACACGCCTACCTGGCAGCCCTATTTCTAGAAGCCATAACAGAGGAACTGCTGAAAAATACAAATATGTAGCTAAAGGGGTTGTCCGGTCCCAACAAGTTAGCCCCTATTCACAGGTTAGGAGATAACTTGCTGATCGGTGAGACCCCGTGAATCAGGACAACATGGGTCAATTGAACCAGTCTATTCATCTCTCTAGTGCTATGACTTATTGCTCCCCCACCCTTCTCCATAGATATTCTTTGTAATCAGACATCTCAGTGAGTCACTGTTATGTTGTTAGCAAGATCAATTAAACTTTAGTGTGAAAAGCATATAAGAGTGGAAAGAGGGAGGATGATAAAAGCCAAAGTAAGGGGAGGAAGAATCTGTTAATTTTCATAAAGGTTTGTTGAATAGGTTACCATTTCATAGAGAAGAAAGTTGAAGCGTGAACTACAACAATTGATAATGTCATTTTCATTTAGATGTAGTGTTCTTGTTGGGCCTGTAATTTCCATTTCATGTAGCCACAGGTCTTGTGGAGGTTCATCATTTGTATCAGCTGTTTTATAGCTACTGGAAAATCTCTTTTTCTGTTAGCTGCCCAAAAGAGATGTGTCCTGCATTAGCTGTTTTCTCCTTATTAGCAGTAAAAGCTGCTCTCTTCATCACATTAGCAGGTCACGTGATGGTGAAGGAGCAAGTTGAAATCATTAAGAAAATCGAGTACCTCACTGTTAGTTTTTTTTAGTTGGAAAAAAGGCATTAAATATTTAGATCAACACCAATAAAAGGCTAGAGATTGGTTTAACCCTCCATGTACCACAGTTGAGGTCACTTCCCTCTTGTCTTATAAATAACTGGACATGACTTGTGTTTAAGGACTATAATGAAGAAATTCTTGCAATCCCTTTCCTGCCCAGGCCAATCCTTGTTGCAGCCAATAGCTTTGTATTGAAGAAAAAACTTGGACAAACTTGTTGTTGGGACTATTCTGGTTACATTTCTCAAGATGATGAGATGTTCAGAAGGGCTTTTTTCCCGTTGCACATGTTTCCCACATCCAATACAGCAGGTGACTAGATGAAAATGCCCTTAACTCAGTTATGTGATTGTGTTGTTGATAGAGGCAGATATTGTATATATTCCAGTTATCTTTCCAGTTATTGAGGCATATTTTTACTAGAGAGTGCAGCCTGCCTATATATGTGATACAGATGATGATTGACTAGCACTTCTTTTTACTTGCACCATATTAGCAGGAGTTCCTTACTTTAGTATACGCAGGAGGTGGATGTTTGTACATTCTGAAATGTCATATGTAGATGTCACGGTCTTATCTGACATGTGTGCATGTCTACAAGGAAATATGTTGGTATATATGTATATTTTCTAAAGTGACCAACAACATCCGCTATGTGAATTTATGGACTTCATAGATGTAGACTCTAACAGTAAGCGATGTATAATCGTGTTGCTGATCTTTCTTAATTCAAGGCTGTCTCCATGTTCCGTGTGTTCTTACCTTTCCTCTGCCTTTAAATCCCCTCCTCTAACCCTTTTCATGTTTCTGCTCTACACCCACCACTCACTGCTGGATCCCCCTCTGCCTGTCAGTTCTTATTTGGTTCTGCTCAGCCTTTCATTTGCCCCTTCCTGATTTCTCGTAACCAATGTCACTTTCTTTTTTTCTCCCTGCTGCACACCCAGTGTGTATCTCTGGCTTTATCTGTTCTCTCCATTTCTCTCCATCCCATTCTTGCCTCCCCCTCGCTCTGTCACACTGCCACTCAATCTGTCTCTGTCTCATTATTATAGCAGCACGGTGGCTCTGGAAAACTCTGGGAGAATGTGTTAGATCAGCTAATATGTAATCCAAGGTTTGCGCCAGAATCACACCCCATTCATCCCCAGGCAGCATCCCCTTTCTCTCATTATCTCTCCCCTTCCTTGCACATTGGATCAGCTCACCTCATCTTGCTGTCTTGCCGCAGGGCTGTCGCAGAGCCAGAATGAGCGAGGAGAACAAGGAATGGGCAATCCTCAGCCCACAGGAGTTCACCCAACTGCAGAAGTACATTGACTGTGAGTAGACATCCCCAATACTCTCCACTGCATGTATCCTCTTAATTCAACCTGCATCTCAGTTCTCCTAGCCAGAGGAGAAGACTGCAAGATCTACATGTTCACATTAAATTCTGTTTTGTTTCTAGACAGTAGCAAAAAGGTTCAAGATGTTCTGCAGGAGTTTTATGGAGATGGGACCTCAAGCCCCCACCTAACCGAGGAGGTGAGCTTTTCTGCATCTTTTCATGTACATGATCACCTCCTCTGCAGCAGGTGCTGTGCTCTAGCATCAAAGTAATATGACGTCAGGGTGTTTCCCAGCTCCGTATCCAGCACAGATGTGTTCCTAGGTTTCCATGTAAATCTTACAATGTATGTTTTCTAAATGTGCACATGGGACCTATACTGTCACTTATTCTGCTGCATTTCCTGGAACATTCAGCTAAAATCATTATTTTAATCATCCAGGCATCTGTCTTTTTTTTTATATCGAAATTATTAATTATTTTAAAAAATCTCAAAACTGTACAGAAAATACGGACCACACTGTAATAAAATAAGTAGCTGTTTGAGGATGTGTTTATAATTTACAACAAACTCCTGAACAGTTTAGGATTTATTAGTTATGATATGATTAAGAACTTGTTCACTATGTGAGCATTTCAAATGAATATGCAGGATTGTTAATGTTTATTCCCGGGCCAGTGTGAAAAAATGATGTACATGCAGTTTGGCTCTGTGCTACTTCCAGGAAAACGAGAATAAATATAAATGCAGATTTGGTGCCTGGGATTTCTATGCTGGCTTATGTCTAAAACTTTGCTTTTATTTTTACAGTCAATAGATTTTAAGGGGTTTGAGAGCTTCCTGAAAGCTTACCTGGATACAGATGATATCTCTCCTGATCTCTGCAAGCGACTGTTCATGTCCTTCCAGGCTGCACCCAATGTGGATGTACAAGGGAATGAAACAGATGGGTCCAAAGGTAAGTCTCCGTGCACTGCAATGAGAGGAAACACATGATTGTGGATGTTGTGCTACACGAAAGCTGATATATATTTGTGATATAAATATATTTGTAGGAAATGTTGTGCTGGTGTTTGCATATTTTTCAGATCATTTTTATTTTGTGTAGTAAAGGGAAAAATATATCCTGTATGTACCAAGTATCCTTGAACAGACATACCAGAATTTTTACTACAAATACTGGGGAAGATTTTATGTCAGAATTCTTCTGTAATTTTCTGTAATTGTTTAAGACAAATTTGTCAAGGGTTTTAGACAGTTTTTTGAAAGCACTCTTTTGAAGGGTCCAACAAAAGGGGATGTGGCTTAAGGCTTACGCAAAAGGGGGTGTGGTCTATATTGCACAAGATACAGGCAGTCCCCGGGTTACATACAAGATAGGGTCTGTAGGTTTGTTCTTAAGTTGAGTTTGTATGTAAGTCGGAACTGTATATTTTATCATTGTAATCCCAGACAGAACTTTTTTGGTCTCTGTGCCAATTGGATTTTAAAAATGTTGGGTTGTCATAAGAATCATTATTAACACTAAAGCTTCATTACAGACACATTTGATAACTGTTACATCTAGGACTAAAGTACAATAAATTACCAATATCTAGAGGCCCGTTTGTAACTAGGGGTCGTATGTAAGTCGAGTGTTCTTAAGTAGGGGACCGCCTGTATCTGGTATATGTTTTGTGTGTTAAATTAATCCAGTTTATAGGGACATGTGACTGCTTTCTAATGTTGTGTATCTTGCTATACTCTGGAAATTGAATTCTGAAAACAGCTGATCTGTGGGGGTGCTATTGTAATACCCTCACCAATAAGATATTGATAACCTATTGCAGATATTAGTCATCAATATTTTTATCCTGGAAACTCCTTTAGGCCAAGCAATTAAATTAAAGAGAACCTATCTGCACTCCTGACATATCTGATATAGTTAATATTTGCATTTCCTGAAAAAAAAAAAAAATAATATCATAGTAATAATATAATAAACAATATAATCCTGACTGATCTTTTCTTAGAGCTCTAAATTGTGTTATTTTCTTTTTATTCCCTTAGATAAAAATTTAGGTAAATTTAGCAGTATGTTTAAACTGAGTAAAAACCAATCTCCTTGTCAAAGGGCTTTGTACTTACAGACTTTACGAAGGGAGATATATAATTACCTTTGTCAAGGAGAGGTCAGAGATCTACTTTAAGTTCTGAGCTATTATGCTTACACATCGGATATTAGAGCGATTTCCTGGTTTAAATTATTCATGACCTTTCATAGGATAGGTCACATTATCAACTGCAACCCTACGAATCAGCCTTTTCCAACAACAGCAGCAATCCAGTGAGCCCTACTTTCACTTATGTGAAGTGACATTCATTTGACACCTGACTTTTATGAAGCTCAGTTGTCACTGGACAAAAATGTATTTATTTTTTGTCTGATGCTACAATTATAAAATATACAGTTCCAACTTGCATACAAGTTCAACTTAAGTACAAACCTAAAAAATCCAGGGACTGCCTGTAGATGATATTGGTTATCTATCCTAAGGATAGAATATTTTAGTGCCATTAACGCTGGTTGGATTTTCTGTAACTTATTTCTGCAGCAGATTCTCATACATACACAAGATAAAGCTGAAGGGGTGTATCTAAAATGATAAGGTGCCTTTTTACAATATGAAGAGATTATAATAAATACTATATTATAGATAGAGGCCTAGTACAAATCTTGCATTGGGGCCCAACAACTTCAACTTCTATATGAGAATTTTACTATTTTTGTGCACATTACAATAAAGCCAATACTTTCAATACATAACTAAAACATTTAATTTGTAGATCAGCAGCTGAAGGATAACACTGACATAAATTCTGGCTGTGTGCCCTTGCCTGGCAGTAATACAGTACACAGCAATATAGTCTCCTGCACAATCATAAATTTTACTGCCAATGTTGTATGAGTTTATTTCAATCTATATCTGTTGACTGCAGATAAGATACTACAGGCAGTCCCCTACTTAAGAACACTCTACTTACATACGACCCCTAGTTACAAACGGACCACTGGATATTGGAAATTTATTGTAGTTTAGTCCTAGGCTACAATAAACAGCTATAACAGTTATCAAAGGTGTCTGCAATGAAGCTTTAGTGTTAATATTGATTCTTATGACAACTCAACATTTTTAAAATCCAATTGTCACAGAGACCAAAAAAGTTCTGGCTGGGATTACAATGATAAAATATGCAGTTCCGACTTACATACAAATTCAACTTAAGTACAAACCTGCAGACCCTAACTTGAACGTAACCCGGGGACTGCCTGTATTTAAAATCAATAGAATATCTGCAAATATGTTCAATTTCCTAAGCAACTGTTTTTATTTTGCCTGCAAGAGGACACTGTGTACAATCTACTTAACACATATCTAAACTTTTAATACAATTAAATCATTTGTAAAGACCATGGGTAGTTTAATATCCCCAGAGAGTTGAATCATAAAGGGAAATATTCTATAGACATGGAACAAGTTACTATTTTGCCTCCTTTCCTTATATATAAGCTGTATACGTGACTTCAGATATACTGCTCACAACAAGATAAAGAAGAGGAGAAAAAAAGGCACAAAGAAGCTGCTTTTCTTAATGAAGTATATTACAAAGTTTACTATTATCACCTGCTCTATAAATTTTTGAGATAAGAAAAAGAATTGGGGCACCTTTACTAAGCTGCTTTTCTGTCGGACTTTGCACGGTCTTTCTAGTGCAAACTGCTGGCACATGTATTTAAGCAGAGTCCGCACCACTTAGATGTCGCACTGTACTATTTTTTATGCAACACAAATTTTTAAAGTGCGTTTTGGTGCTTAGTCAGTTTAAACATGCAAAGTCCAACAGAATTTGCGCACTCCCTATGTTAAAGGTGCACCAAAAAAATTGGCACACTATGTGGGAGCTGTGCATGGAGCGCCAGATTCATGAAGACCGGGCGTCAGAAATCTTTATTCTGGCGCATTCTGCACCATACACAAGGAAACTGCACATAGGTATTGTAGGTTCTATAACAGGCTCTCTGCAGATTACACTGCACTGTTTCATGGTAGAAATCTCTCCGTAAGAATGTACCTTCCGTTAATTATAGGGAAAAATATTCTGTTAACAGAGCCATTTTCTCTGCTAAAAAGAAGTACATAAGCAGGAGAGAACTTAGCCCTAAATAAAGAAATGTGACATTTCCCACCACTGAAGCTTGTTTCCATATGAGCTCATTAAATTATTCTTCTAGTAATTTTAGTGCAGGCATCTCTGCTATGGAACTTGTATGGACCACACACCTCTAAAATGGAGAACCCATGGTATGCATAAAACCATAATCAAATATAAATTGCATGAGCAAAGATATTTTCCCCAAAGCCATTGTTGTTTGGTATATTTGTGTACTAATTAACCTAATTAGGATGAAAGTAACACAAAAAATGAGGACAAAGGATGCAACTTAGGACACAAAAATAAGGAGTTATTTACTTAGGTTTCCAGGCAGAATTATATTATTATTGTCCTTGTAGTAGATCACAGAATGCTATTTTATGCTTCATTTAATGGGTAACTGAAAATCAACACTATACCCCAAGTGATGGTGGTGGACAGGGGAAGGAGATGGGCACAAGACTGTAACAGTACTGTCACAGTTCCATTTGTCAAGATGCTTGTTGTACTATGTATGCTTTACATGTTTGTTTTTATACGCCAGAAAAGCTCCCTGCATATATGCTGAGCATATCCCTAGACCTGTATTGCCAAACGGTAAAAAGGCGTCCTTTTTACCCCGGCTGACCAGTACATGTTGCATATTGTTCGAAACACAGGATTGAAAGATGCAAGCTACAACTTAACTGCTCCCTCTTTTGCTGAACAACCTATACTGTACACTCTGAGGCGACCATTAGGGCCCGTGGGCCAATGTAATGCACCCAACCCTGGCCTCCACTCAGTGCATACCAGATATATTTGGGGAAACACCCTGAACATCATCAGCAGCCAATCCTCCTGACATATCCTTGCCATGTATCCTTTTCCATTTCGCGTAATGAACCTTGCCTAGGGAAATCTACCCTTTCATTTTTCTCTATGCAACTCATAGCAATGCTGTAAAGGCAAACGTTTTGGAAACACATCTTTAATATGCTTGTACGACTAGGCATGTTTGTGGAAGAAAAAAAAAATTTATTCCCCATGAAAAGTTTCTTTCTTATGGTGCCTTCCCTCACCCGATTTGCGCCGATTTTCCCTGAATTGCCCCGGGATTTTGGCGCACGTGATCGGATTGTGTCGCATCGGCGCTGGCATGCACGCGACAGAAATCGGGGGGCGTGACTGAACGAAAACCCAACGGATTCGGAAAAACCGCCGCATTTTTTTAAAAAAATGTGTCGCGAATATTGCACTTACCTTCACTCAGCCCGGCTCGGTGTATTCCAGTGCGTTCTGATGCTTTTCAGCGCAACAGCGCTACCTGGTGGATGTCGGAGGAACTACCTTAATAAATCCCGGCCGGAACCGAATCCACCACAGAGAACGCGCGGCTGGATCGCGAATGGGTCGGGTAAGTAAATCTGCCCCAATGTGTCCACTACAGTGCTGCAGATGCAGCAGAAATAACCCTCAAGCTAAAAGCAGATGCAGCAGAAGTCCTGGCCTTGCCCTTGGAGCATCAAGAGCCTTGTTTGCATAATGAATAATCGTGGCAAATTCAAAAAGCACTCCTTTTATTGTCCAATATGGTTTTTTAAAATGCTATCCATTTCTTTTGTAGATAGCGTACTGACCCATTGATTTCTATGATGTGCAAACTGTGGTAAAAAAATTCAGCATGCACTATTTTTTTTTTCAAGTAAATGGATCCGTAGAAAAAATGGACCACATATGAATGTCATCTGTGATCTGCGTGAGGTCCGTTTTTTCTCTAATTTTTCTAGGCAACAAACTGGGAAGTGCCAAAATTAGATTACATTAGAAAACCATCTTTTTTTGCAGACAAGAAGATATACGGATGTGAAAAAAACATGCGGATTAAATACAGACTGCAAACGGATATCACACATCTGCACATCAGACACACTTATCTGAATGAGCCCTTACATAGCACTGCTATTAGTTGCATAGCTATACATATGATAGAAGCAGGGCCGGTTGGTGGGTGCAAAATCTGGTGGTGGCCCCCTCTGAAAGTAGCATAGATACATGTCCTCCTGTTCACTATGTACCATGTCTCCGTAAATACCTACAGCTACCTCACCACCAGTAATGCATCTACATACAGCGGCCAGACCTTGGTTATACATCTATTTGCAGCTGCCAGTCCCCCAGTAATACATTTACATAAAGCCACCAATCCCTCAGTAATACATCTACATACATGCACTAACCCCCAGTAATAAATTTATGTACAGCCACTTACTCCCCAGTAATACATCTACATACAGCCGCCAACCGTCCAGTAATACATCTATATAGAGTTCTAACCCCCCCAGTAATACATCAATATATATAGCCACCCCCCCCCCCAGCAACACCTCTATGTACAGCCGCCTCACCCCAGTAATACATCTATATACAGCCGCCAACCCCTCTATAATACATCCACATACAGCCACAAAACCCCCCATTACATACCTATAAACAGCCACCAAGCCCCCAGTAATACATCTATATACTACTGGCAACCCTCCAGTAATGCATCTATGTACAGCCGCCAACCCCCCAGTAATACATCTATGTACAACCGCCAACCCTATCATGGAAGATAGCTTCCATGAAAAAACAAGGGCCATGTGAGAAGATCAAAAATATCACAAAAAGTGCCACATGCTATGATCCAGCATCATTAGTAGTCTAGAGTACTCACTATTAGTCCAGGTGGTGTCAATAACTCTCCATGCAAAGTGTGCTGCATTCAGAATGAGCTTGTATGTAGTAGCCTAGGCTTTGGTCTTTGAGGCGTGTGTGCGGTACGTGCATGGGCTGCATTGTGACTTACCATGAACAGCTGGGAATTTGTGAGGGAGCAATGCTCTGCAGCACCACCTCTTCGATCCAGGCAGAATCAGCACACAGATGACTCGACTGCCCTTGACATGAGTGGGGAGCCGTACGTGCGGGCCGGCAGCACGGTAGGGCCACTGTATTCCACATTGCAAGCTGACTGTCCTTGAGTCGGAGCAATGCGCAGCTCACAGCTGAGCTGACTGGGTAAAATCAAACCACAAAAACTTGAAGAGATGGAGACCAAACAATTCATTCATTGTCTGAGTCAGCTGGTGGGGGCCTTTTTGGGAGCAAGATGGTGGGTGCCCTGGGGCACGCACCTTGGGAGCTGTGTCTATAATATGGCCGTGGATAGAAGATTTCTTTAATTTGATGGTGTTCTTTTGTGCTTCCTCAGCATGTGTGGGTACTACACCCTGTCGGACTGGGGTTTCTTGTGCCCACCAGAAAAAATTAATCCCACTCTTATTCTTATCCCAAGGAAATAGACTCTAGCAGCTGCCAAATTGGGTTGTTTTCTGCTGGACCTCTGAGGTTTAGTGTTGGGTTGAACCAGGGCCCACCGAAGGAGCCTCTGGTACTCTGGTGGGCCAGTCCGACACTGGTACTACATATGTATTAAGGGATATTTATTACCACTAGTGCAGTTTAACAGTTACCTTCATGTAGGTGGATTTAAGATCCTAAACCTTTGTACCTTAAATTTGTTGGGCGCCATGCTCCTGAGTTTCAAAGGGTAAAGGTAAGGGTCCCTTAATCTGTGTCTACTTTGGGCCCCATCGGGTGGCAGGGGTCCAAACAGATTCAATTAACCAGACACCATTTGTTTCTCCTCTATAATCTCAGAAATGCAGCAACAGACAACTATAAGGTAAAAAGTTTTGGAACCCTAAACCTTAGCTGCATGCAGTTTAGAGGCCCCAGACCACTGACAGTTCTACTTTGAACCCATAACATACATTGTTTTTCCAATTTAAATCATTCCGTTGACTCCTTTCCCTTATTGTACGTCTAGTTATTTATGATGGATCTTTTCTGGGTTTTATGTTACAACAACATCATTTCAAAAAGCAGCAAAGAGTTTTTAGTAACCTGTAATTGGAGAACTAAATGCATTTTAGACACAAGATATTAACCACATAACATTTAATATAGTTATCTAATCCTCTAATGGTAGTAATTTCCACATTTTTCATCAATTTTTCATGAAGTCACAGATGAAGCTTACTGATTCTGAAGAATCTCCTCTGTTTCTGATTCTGTATGCTGTTTTTCACTTTGTAGAAATGGGTCGTGTGAGCCTGAATGATGTTTCCTGTTACTTTTCCTTGCTGGAAGGAGGTACAGCGGAGGACAAACTTGCTTGTAAGTACATTTTTTATGTTATTGGTATGAAACATAGAGTGAAATAGAGGATATGAACCTTGAGACTAGCTAAAGATGAATCTGGGTAAATTTGAATATCACAATGAGAAAAGTTATTACTAAAGTAATGTCCTATAATCGAATGTCACATTCCTGCTGAATACATCTGTTCTAGAACTCACATGATTCTCTAGTGCAGTTATACAGTGTGAAATGATACTTAATTAATATTGGACCTTACTATAGGAAGCATGTACAGAGTAAATATAGTACTGCCATAGAGACTCTCTCCATGGAAAGGCTCCTATACCAATTCCTGTAGATTTTCTGAAAGAATTAGAAAGAAATAAAAATGTTGACACACTCCACTGAACTTTTGGAGTGTTTGGGGGTTTGCTTCAGTCCAAATCTTTACAATCATACACTTTCATGCACAGCGGTGTTGTATAAAAAAAGTTTAGCATATAATAATGTAGCTGTTGAAGACTCCATATTCTCTAGTCTTTTGACTGCCACATCTCATGGTTGTTGTAGTCCCAGGTTAGACAATAGTCTCTGCTATTTGCAGTGTGTTCGACACAGTTGAGAACACTAGAGGCACTTACTTAATATACTCAGTGAGCACATTCTAATGATTTCACTTCAGTCTGCTTTAGGAGAGCTCACATATTGATTTTGTGTGGCTCAGTAAACATACGGCCTACAGCTCTTTATGCCTAATCTGTCAGCCTGTGAAGCCAGCCATAATATCTCTTGGCATTGTTCTGTGTTATATACATCTGTATCTTGAGTAACTGTGTTTAAAATAGTTACTTTAGGTATACATATGGCTATATACAGTATATATCACTTTCATCTGCATTCTAAGTAGTCATATGTGAAAGATGATCTGTATATGAAAGCTTTTTGCTTGAAGGCTACTGGGAAGTCTAAGTTAAGGAGTAGTTTGCATTGCTAGCCCCTGGGTGCTTCTGGACTGTCATAACCTTGTCTTATGCAAGTTGGCACAGAGTGAACAGAGGAAAGAAAGAATAATAGTTACTGTACACATATGGTTTATGTTTAAATAAACGATCTCAATAACTGGTTAACAAAATGTTGTACCTTATTTTTTTTAATCAGATAACTTTTATTAGTAAGCCTAGCAAAGTAAACAGTTTTGATGACAAAAAAATTCATTTGTTGTCATGAGAATCGGCATTCCCAAACTGCCCCCCCAGCCTTGAACCCACCCCACAGCCTGATCACTCCCACCAAATCCGTATTTATATATGTTGCAAGTAGCAGTACAGCTGCACTATACCCTATCAATATACAATATGTGGGTCAAATTACTATTACCATAGCCTCCCAGGAAACAATCTTACCCAACTTCTCAATAATTCAGATGAAGCCAGTGCTGGACACTCCAACCATCCAGCCATTCAAATCATACTATTAAAAAAAATCTCTTCACTTCACTCAATCCAGGTTGGGTATTATCCAACCAATATCTGGCTATAGTTTACCTTACTTGATACAGAACGTTCGCAATCACCAGTCAGTCTCCCTGCATCCGTTCTAAACCTTCCACTTCTGCCAAGAACACATACCTTGGGCTCTCTCGGAATGTTGACTTCGAACACCTACTCAATCAATTGTATCACCTTCCCCCACAAAGATTCAAGCTCTTCAGTGGCCCAAAACATGTGTATACCATCTGTCCCATACACTCCACAACGTGAACAGCAAGCATCCATTCTTAATCCCAAACTTTCGCAACGCTACAGGAGTCTTGTAGGTCCTGTGAAGCATAAATAGTTGAGAGTGTCTCTGGGCCACACCAAAGGATAATATACCTAAAGATGATGTCACCGTACCCCATTCATCATCCGAGAGAACTCCAACCTCCAACTCCCATTTCTCACGAGTCTCCACTAATCCCCCAACAACTTATCAATATGATAGAAAAATAAGGCCCCACATGTGCCTGGCCTGCAACACTTCTGAAAAACCCCCAGCGAAGAGAACGGCAACAAGGTAGATTTAGTCTAGTTGATCTTTAATCCTGAGTGAGCCCCTAAACTAGAGATGAGCTCCATCACCACCAGAAGTGACGATGCACCCTAGACACAAAGAGTTAGAGGCTGTCAACATATAATTCTACCCAATCCCAATTCCCTCAGTTATCCAAAGCCACTAATATCTCTATGCTGCCTGATCATACAGGCCAAGGGCTCAATTTCCAAAGCAAATAGCAGCGGGGATAGGGACAGCCTTGATGTGAACTGCATTCTTTTCTTGACTTCCGATGAATAATCTAAAAAAAAGGCAATATGTGCCCCATTTATAGTGATATCATCATGCATATGGGCTTGTTGTGAGATCCTATCACGGTTCTTATAATTGAGCAGTTTAAGTATTGGTCTTGGCTGTCTTCCCCACGGACCTGGTTTAGTTAGCACTCGATTGTTAGATTGTCCCATCCAAATGTTTCAATAATCCGGGTTCTAACCATAACCTTTTCCGGCACTCTAAACATGCGAATGTTGATTTGGTGCTCTCTCTTTAAATTCTTGTCTCAATGGTGGTAAAGCTACCACTACCTTCTGTATTCTGCTTTCCACTGCAGTTGTTCTCACTGCATCCTTTTGCACATCATTCCTCACCAACAGGATTTCCTCCTTCAAGCTGCCTACTTGTCTTGTCAGTTTCAGCAGAGCTGAAGTATTCTTTTGCACAGCTCACATCACATCTGATTCTGCCTCCTCCACTTCATACTCCAGGGCTGCTGAACTCCTGCCACAACCTCCTCTGCCATGTCCTTCTCCTATTCTCCCTTCGAGGCAGAGGACACTTTCGGCTGATGCGGCAGAGGGAACTGGTGTATCTGGCTCCTAACTCCTGGAGTCCTAGCAAAACTCTCCAGCTTCGCTACAGTATCAGCACGGAGGGGCTTAGTTACGTGGTTTACCACCAGGTGCTGGGGGGTCATCTTGAGAGCTCCACTCTCATGGCTTGTTCACTGCTTTCTGGCATTTCCTCCCCCAGCAACTACAATATACCGCTCCGATGTGTACTTTAACCAGTAGACAAGGAACCAGTAGGTTCCATGGGTGCAAACAGGGGGTTCCAGGATAATGACGTGGAGGGGGCGTCGCTAGGTTAAAAGATCCAAGGCCTGTGCACCGGATCTTTTGCATTGTGTCCTGGATTAGCAGGACACCTGTCCTGCTGTCTGTGCATCTCTCCCTACTCTCATTACTATCTGCATATAAGGGAGGGGAAGTACTGAGGGGAGACAATCTAACAGCAGAACGGATGATATTTGATGATGGGTTAACCTTTATATCCAATGCAGGGTTTTAACTTTATTAACCATTAATTTCTGGGTAGCTCCCAGCAGCAAGAATACATACATATGTTTAGTAGAAGTGTTAATGAGATAGAATAGCTATACTAAAAGAATGGATGCAATAATGATCATAACCTCTACAAAGCACTGGTGGTGCTTAGTAGAGGTTAATTTAAGTGATAGATTTCCTTTGGCCATTTCACTTTCAAAAAACAGTGCTCATAGCATTCTATAGCCAGAGAGAGAACAGAAAGGGGTAACACTCACTGCTCACTGCTCACAACGAAAGAAGAGAAAGTCTCTCTTCAGCCTGTTAGACTAATAGGTCTTTACAACAGAGAAGTAACACTGTTACTTAGGAGCACTTTGCAGCCTGTTACTTTACTAAGCAGAATTTCAGTTTCACAATACTTACCCCCTCACAATATTAAAATTGGCTCAAATGACATTTACTTTCGGTAACAGCCAAAATTGAAAATAGGTCAAATATATACAGAATGGGAACTGCAACAAAATATCTGAAAGCATTGTGTGGTAGGGTGCTGTAAATTTGTGCCAGCAGCTTCTAAGTTAGGCCCAGTTCACACCTGCATTTGGACTTCAGCTTATAACGTCCATCATAATACCATATATACTCAAGTATAAGCCTAGTTTTTCAGCACAAAAAAATGTGCTGAAACCCCAAACTCGGCTTATACTCGAGTAAAAAATATATAGGTTTTACCAGGTTTTTGTGGTAAAATTAGGGGCCTCGGCTTATACTTGGGTCGGCTTATACTCGAGTATATACGGTAATTATTATATTGGAAGTCCAGTGGATCCATTAATATGTCCATTGATGTCAAGTGACTTTTGATGGCTTTCATTAGTGCTTGTATTGACCATTTCTGTAAGGCTTCCATTATGTGAGTGCATAATTTGATGGAAACTGTAGAATTACTTAGCAGTAGCCTAAGGAAATTGTGCAAACGTACACTAATGAAAGTCATTAAAAGTTCACTGACATCAATGAACATTTTAACGGATCTGTTTATCTTCCGTTATCATTTTTGTGATGGAAGTTAATAGCGGAAATTCTATTGTAGGTTTGAACTGGTTCTTAAAAGTATAATGTAGCATTAGAGAATTATTACTGCAGAAATGTTTCTTTAAAGGAAACCTACCATGAGGATTCTACTATCAGAAGTAGATGTGATGGTAGGTTCCTCCTGCCTGCCTCTGTCCTAATCTGTAATTTAATAATCCTGGAACGTAACCTATTTTGTTAAAAACTTTATTTTAGTAATATGTAAATTAACTGCAGAGGCTACTGGGACGTGTACTAGACTTCGCTCCTGATGCCCGGCCAGGCTAGTACACACCCCAGTAGCCTCTGCAGTTAATTTACATATTACTAAAATTTTTGATCTCTGTATGTCAGGGTAAGCTCTATAATAATGCTCATGAATAATGGACATGTTTAAGATTTGCTGTTGCTTATTGGAAAATAAAAGCTACCTGATTATAAATAGTCATGTGGCATGTCTACATTTCTTACATACCGTAATCAGCGGCAGTAGTGGACTAAAAATACAGGCAGTTTGGGCGTTAACCCGGGGCCCATCCCTTCTAGGGGGCGCATGGCCACCCAAACAACCCACCAAATTTTATACTCAGAAGAACATTCACCCTTGAAATCCTCATACATCTGTTCCTGCTCTCAATACACAAAAGAACAATTTCAGGATTTTTGAAGTCTTGCAAAGGTCCTGAACCTGCAGAATGAAAGCAGGCAGAAGGGACGCGTCCTCCATTCCATAAGAAGCCTGATTCTAGTACTGTATGTAGAAAGTGACTTCCAGATTTGATGGGGCTATAATAATCATACAGCCCAGGGCGCATGGCAGCTGCAATTCACCAATGGGGGACATTTATTCGGGCTAATATGCCGGAACCTCCTGATATATTAGGTGGTACTGGAGGGGCCCTGGCGTATGATAAATCTCCCCCTATGTGCTATCCCTTGCTATTGTATGTTGATATATTTATGATGGCTAGCTCTCATTATTGTGCCAGTAAACGAGTTATAATGCCTCCTGGAGTGATATAACTGGTTCCTAATGGCAGTGTCAATCACTGTAGATTTTGGTTATTAGTAAGGCTTCCTTGACAGATCTGAATGATCAATAATACTTTGTTGTACTCTATTACTGGTCAGAATAGTGCAGCAACAGAAGCCTGACAGAAGAGAATGACCTATACCAGTGATGGCAAACCTTTTAGAGTCCGAGTGCCCAAACTACAACAAAGACCTGCTTATTTATCGCAAAGTGCCAACACAGAAATTTAATTTGTGATTTATACTCCCTTCTCTGTCACAGCTTTCATTCATACCAGCACCTGAGGACACCAATAAAGCAGAAAATAGTCCCAGGTAGAGCTGTCACTTTATAATAGCTCTGTGCACAGCAAGTCCTGGGCTGTCTGGGACTGCAGGAAGATACCTGGAGTCATCTCTGGTGATCGCCTGAGTGCCCACCGAAAAGGCTCTGAGTGCCACCTCTGGCACCAGTGCCATAGGTTAGCCATCACTGACCTATACTATAAAAACATTCTGCTATAGTTGTAGGTTTATAAAGATTAGGATACGGGTAACCTATTGAAAATCTACCTGAAGAGCACAACATTTAGATGCAGATTCCTCATCATTCTGTTCTGGTTTGGTTTTCCATGTATGACAGCTGGTGGTGCCTTTTCTAACCATGACTTGAAACAAATATTTCCTGTCTTGGCTAATTTGTTTTAGGATGATTCACCCGCTCTGTGAGGATTGCCTGGATTGCTCAAAATCATGAGTCTCTCACAAACAGTTTTTTCATCTTCATGTTTTGTACAATAAGATGATTTGTCTATTCAGAATCATTGTTACAATGTATTAGTCATATTCTGTCAGGCGTCAGCTCACAAACAAATGGAAAACCTTGACATTTTCCACCATAATGTGCGAGTGATGCATTTCAGCATCTCCATTGTTTTTTGTGGCATTTCTTCTTCTATTTGTGATTTCTTTTTTAACATGAGTATTCCGCATTTTGGGGTTAAATGTACAAATTGCAATATACTTCCTGTAACAATTCCTTGTGGGTTTCTAGATCTCTGCTTGCTGTCATTCTATAGCTTTATTGTTTACTACTTCTGGATAAAAACCGGTCCATGGTCATGTGATGTCACACAGGTGCAAGGCTCATTATAACACACAGCTCTGATTACTATAACGATGTGTGACATCACATGACCTTGGACCGGTTTGTACCCACAGGAAGTAAAATAACGGAACCAGAAAACTGTGAGGAATTCATACAAGTTAAAACCTAACTTAATAAAGGCTTGAACATGAAATTACAGTACTTTCACACTGGAGTTTTTTTTACTATAATAATTTATAAAACATTAGGGGTGTTTTATTTATTCTTTTCAACATAAAGATTGCAGCAAGCAGAAGCTGTGATTCAGAAAGTTTTCTCTCTATAAAGATAGACTCGTGTTCTTGTAGCTGAAGGCAGACAGAGAGACATGGGTATGTTGGTCATATTATGTTAAATAAATCGCAGTCAGCATTTGTCTAGATATGTAAATACACAGTTCTATCTCAGAATTATTTACTCATGATGGTGTCATCAAGATACAAATCTTATATCTTTCTACAAGACTAATGGAAGAAGCAGAAGCAGTAGTGACCCTTGGTATGTTTCTCCTTCAGCTGTGATAACATAGAAAGCAGAACATCGCCATCTACCTATGAGAAAGTAGTAGTGCAACGTGTTTTGGAGTATGATCTATGATTTACAAATGTGTGGGGGAACATGCCATTTTCCAGTATTTTCTAGGTTGATACTGTAGCTGTTCTGAGCACTATTATGTTTCTATAGATTCACTAAAGCTTCACTGATCTGTAGATTGCTAATGATGGTTCTGCATTTTTTTCCATTCACAGTCACCTTCAAGTTGTACGATAAGGACAGCAATGGACTTCTGGACAGTTCTGTGAGTTTGTCACTCGTTTGTAAGCAAGTATGGAACAAGAGACATTTCTGATTTCAGCTCATGTTTAATATTCAACTTCTGAAGATCTTAATTTTGAGGGGGTTGTGCCCCCTTAAAAATTACAAAAAATAACAGCATATTGGTGGGATATTCCAACACTTCCTAATTGGTCATTGTCTAAACAGGGATCCCAGGATCACATTGTCTAACCTGGGTACTTCTAGTCACCAACACTCACTATCACATCCAGCTGACTCTGAGCTGCTTCATGTGATGAACCATGAACCCATGTGAGCATATTGATGCTCTCATAATATTAATACAGGCGGTCCCCTACTTAAGAACACTCGACTTACATACGACCCCTAGTTACATACGGACCTCTGGATATTGGTAATTTCTTGTACTTTAGTCCTAGGATACAATAAACAGCTGTAATAGTTATCAGAGGTGTCTGTAATGAAGCTTTATTGTTAATCCTGGTTCTTATGACAACCCAACATTTTTAAAATCCAATTGTCACAAAGACCAACAAAGTTCTGGCTGGGATTACAATGATAAAATATATAGAGTTCCGACTTACATACAAATTCGACTTAAGAACAAACCTACAGACCCTATCTTGTATGTAACCCGGGGACTGCCTGTATATGATTCAAAACTGAACCCTTGTTCATGTTATATTTTGGTATATTATTGCAGTATTAGAACTAATTGCCTTTTCCTTGTCTTCTGCTATATGCCGAAACAGTGGGACACATTTCAGTATTTTACAATCCCCGATGCTTGTGGATGACTCTGGCTGATCTTTAGGATATCTGTGCATGTTCTGTATCACCTGCAGATTTGCTGTGTGGCATTTCCATGTGGCAATCCCACAAACCTTCAGCGTGTGGGATTGATAACAATCCCATACACACATTGCTGAAGTAATGCATACTGCATACCGCTGGGCATTTTTCCTGCTGGTGCAGAAATGACCGTTTGCAATGCGAAGGTTGAGCTCCGCCCCAGCCACAGAAAAATTGGGACACTATTCACATAAGAAACAAGCTGATTACGGGGCAATCCCACATCCATTCTGCCCTAGTGTGCACATACCCTTCTCCGGTCTAACTGGAGAAGCTGCAGGCAAACCCATAGCAAATTACAGTAATACCATGGTAGATAGGATTATGCAGCATAATGTTTTATGATGCAAATTTAGAATCCACCGTGTGACAATTATTTTATATGTGGGATCCCACCTTTGCAATGCTAATATGTAAACTCTGCTTGGCTTGTTTGAATTTTTAAGAATATTTATACCTGTATTCTTTATCTTACAAATTCTCTATTTCTTGTTTATACAAAATAGGAAGTGGACCGGATTATAACCCAAATGATGAGAGTCGCCGAATATTTGGACTGGGATATCACTGAACTTAAACCAGTGAGTTTTTGGAAAGTTGGCATAATAAACTGTAAAGTTGACAAAACATTTTGTGCTAGTAATGTTTGTTATTGGTGTAAATCACAGTTGATTTCAGATAGCTCTAATACAAATGACATTTATGGATGTAATCAGAGGTTTTATTACCACCTGTAGAAGTGGCATAGATGCTTGCACAGGCAGTTTGCTCCTTGGAATGCCCCTCATTCTTCACATGTCTCCAGACTGCAGTGCTTACAGGCTGGGCTGTCCCATGATGAGCTGTGGCCCTATAGACCCCAGGATTGCTTAAAGGAAACCAACCATCTGGTTTGATGCATTATGAAGCAAATATACCTTCAGAATGCTGTAGCTTCACTGATGCAGGATCATATCTTGGTTAATCCATGCAGTGAGTGGTTTTGCTGAAAAACAATTATAACATTCAAAATGCAAAAAAAACAAAACACTCGAAACCAAGAAATCTTAGGGCTAATCTGTACACATGTTTATTAGGGGGGGATTTATTAAGCCTGATGTGTTGTTTGCTGGAATGAAAGGACATCTCCGCCTGGCATTTCTTGTCTCCTGCCCACCCTTGTTAAAAGTGACATGACTGGTGCACAAGCCTCAAAAAGTCACAAAATCTGTGACATGCACCCAGATTTGCTACTTTATTATCATTGTGAACCAAAACATTTGGGGACAAGTCATGATGAGGTTTATATCATGTTTAAGAGCTCCATTGTAAGGATACGTCAGGGTGAATCAAAATGTATCTGTGCAGGGGAGGGCAGCAGCGTATCCCACTGTATGCCCATAAAATGGGCATCCAATAGGATGAGTGAACATCATTAGTAGGCAATGATCCCAAGTGACGCAACCCTCCATATATGGCTAGTTATATAATTGGGGAAGACCCACATTTTATGCTCGGCGGAGTACAGGGATGGGTGCAAGACCGTGACATTAGCCTCCCATAGCCTATAATGGGCTCTGCTAAGCATAGACTGCACTGTCCAGCAGGAAGTAGAATGATATAGTGCAGACTGCTGGATGAGACTTCAAAATGAAGGCACCCATCTGCTGTTATAAGTTTATGGACACGTTCAGCTTGTGTGCTAGGAGCTTTCCTGGTGTACACATTAAGGCTACATTCACACTAACATGTTACACATCGATTCACGGGAGAGGAGGAGGGAGTGAGTGCTGCTCAGACTCAATTTTTATACACCTGTATAAGGCTGCATTTAGATCTTCCATTGGAAGGATACTTTGAGTGGAGTCCTGTAGTATTGTTACATCAGAGGGCAGTCACATATACACCTATATGTCTCCAGCTCCTTTTCCCCTAAAGCGGGACGAGGAACGGACATGTATGCTTGCAGCGTGTGGAAAATCACATTTTCTCCTATAGCCCCCGGTGCAAGGAATTAAGCAGTCCTGCCGGCCGACTGGAACATGTTGAAAGGTGAGGAAGTATTCCAGCACTCGCAAAATCTTCTAAAATCATGGCATTTTATTCTTCATATTTAAAAACGTACAGCCATGACTTGTATGACCACCAATACACGATCTACGCGTTTCGGACTAAATTGTTAAGTCCTTAGTCATGATCTACGTGTAACCACCAAACACACTTCTTAAAAGGGAACACAGTCAGGTGAAACAACACACGGATAATTAGCACATGCGCATAGAATTCTAACAAAGGTTCAGAATAGCATATAGCAGGGGTAGGGAACCTATGGCTCGGGAGCCAGATATGGCTCTTTTGTTGGCTGCATCTGGCTCTCAGACAGATCTGTAATAAATAGTGAGGGTTGCTGTGTGTCTGTTAGACTGATTAGTGGACACAGCAGCGATGTTACCACTGCCTACGTCCTTTGTATGACCCAGGTGCCATCGCTGTCATCGTCTAAGCCTGGGTCAAAGATAAGAGCATGGGTGCAATGAGGAGCTGGCTGCATGGAGCGCTGGTAAGTGAATATTCATTTATTTTTGCTGTGACTACCTATCTACTGTGGAGCATGTGCTGTGGCTACCTATTTACTGGGAGGCATATGCTGTGGCTACTTATATACTGAGAGTATGTGCTGGTGCTACCTATCTACTGGGGGTATGTGCTGGGTCTACTTATATACTGGGAGGCATGTGCTGTGATTACCTATCTCCTAGGAAGCATGTGCTATGGCTACATATATACTGGGGGGCATGTGCTGTGGCTACCTATTTACTTGGGGGCATGTGCTGTGGCTACCTATCTACTGGGGGTATGTGCTGGGGCTAGCTATCTACTGGAAGGCATGTGCTGGGATTACCTATCTACTGGGAGGCATGTGGTGGGTTTGGAGAAGTGAGCCCCCGCGGACGATGATGTAAGCAGACACATGGGACCAGAATCTAAGTGGCACCTGTCTTCACCAGAGCCCGCTGAAAAATCAGGATGGTCTTGTTGCAGCGTGGTACCACCAGGTCGTTCCACAGGCGCAACTTGTCCACGGTGGCAGCAAAGGTCGAGGTACAGGATCACTTGGCAGTCTTGTGGTCAGGAACAGACAGAAGGTCAAAGCAGGCAGCAATGATGCGAGGTCAGGGACGGAGCAAGAGGTCAGGGCTGGCAGCGAAGGAGCAGAATCAGGAACAGGTCCGGGGTCACAACGGGAGGTCAACACTTGGGAAGGAAACACTGTGGAAAGCTTCCTCATAGGCATGAAGCACTAAGATCCGGCTGGGAATGCTAGGAGCCTGCAGTCTTTATAGGAACTCGGGAATTGGGTAGCGCCAATTAGCGGTGCGCTGGCCCTCTAAATTTGCGAGTGCCGGCACGGGGAGAGGTGAGTGAGCTCGGAAAGGGATGCGGCCACGGAGAGGAGCACAGGTGTGCCTGTGATCCGAGATGTAGATCGCAGGGGCACTCGTGACACTGGGACTACCTATCTACTGGGGGGCATGTGCATATTGTACGGCTCTTACGGAATAACATTTTAAAATATGTGGCGTTTATGGCTCTCTCAGCTAAAAAGGTCCCTGACCCCTGGCATATAGCAATCAGTACATAGAGAAGTTGAAACATATGCCCATGTGTAATTTGGTGAATTAGGCAAACAAAGTATGCATATATAAAGGAGTAAATATATGTTAAACTTGAAAAATTACACATACTAATATGACAATATAGATCGTGAACCGCATAAGTTGGGTGCCTGTTCACACTACATGAGTGCAAAGGGATGAAAAACACAGGAGAATAATGACCTAGTACATTGTATCTGTTTTATTATTTAAACCCAATGGCATCCTTGTGTTCAGATTTAGGATCCAAAACATTTCGCGATTGTGTAATTTTTGTATCCTATTACCCCTCTGGGGGTGGTGGTAACTTTTTCAATACCTGTAACTGCCAGGGAGGAAAAATCTCCTTTATGTATATTATAAAAGTGTTTGGATAGATTGGATATGTTTTTATCCGTGTGTTTGGATCCATCTGTTTTATGTTCAGCTAATCTTCTTTTAAGAGGGCGTACAGTGCTACCAATATACAGGCGGTCCCCAACTTAAGAACACTCGACTTACATACGACCCCTAGTTACAAACGGACCACTGGATATTGGTAATTTATTGTACTTTAGTCCTAGGCTACAATAAACAGCTGTAACAGTTATCACAGGTGTCTGTAATGAAGCGTTATTGTTAATCCTGATTCTTATGACAACCCAACATTTTTTAAATCCAATTGTCACAGGCACCAAAAAAGTTCTGGTTGGGATTACAATGATAAAATATACAGTTCCGACTTACATACAAATTCAACTTAAGAACAAACCTAAAGACCCTATCTTGTATGTAACCCGGGGACTGCCTGTATTGTACATTGCATGTAATGCAGCAGGCTTGATAGACAACAAACTTAGTGTTGCAGTTTACAAACAACTTTATGTTTCTTTGTATATGATCGTGTGTAGAGACAAAATATTTTTTATTTGACATATAGCAACAAACATTACACCTGTCACCTCCACATGCATAAGACCCCTTCACACGTTTCAGTGTTTGTCTGTTTATTACTGAAATCAGAAGGTGAAACAGTATTCCCTATTGTGCTGGCTCTGCGGGAAACAAATTGGCAGCCAGGATGTAAAATCAGTTTAGTATCAGCATGGAGCACTGGTAAATATTTTCTGATGATATTAGTGATCTCTTTGTAGACTTCACTATATGTAGTAGAGAAAACTACCCTCTGTGGAGAAGATATATGTTGAGTATTACTGCATTCTTTTAAAAGAGATTCCCTTGATTTATTCTCTGCTATGTGTTTGGCTCTATTAATGTGAGTACTGGAATATTCCCTGGCTTTGAGTCTATTGGTCATTGTGATACATTCTTGTGAAAAATTATGTGTAGTGCTACAATTCATGTGTGCTCTGATGAATCACATGGGTATATGTTTCAACTTCTCTATGTACTGATTGCTATATGCTATTCTGAACCTTTGTTAGAATTCTATGTGCATGTGCTAATTATCCGTGTGTTGTTTCACCTGACTGTGTTCCCTTTAACCCCTTAATGACCGCCCTATCGGGTTTTTACGGCGGTCATTAAGGGTACTTCTTCTGATGCGACGCCTTTCTACGGCGGCGCATCAGAAGAAGTTTTCGGGACACCGGGTCTCGCTGGTGCCGGTGTCGGGCTGTGATATCACAGCCCAGACCCGGCACTAACACCCGGGATCGGAAAAACTCCGATCCCGGGTGTTTAACCCCTTGCACGCCGCGGTCAAGCATGACCGCGGCGTGCAAGTGTGTCCCCCGTGGATCGGACCCCCCCGGTGTGCTTACCGGGGGATCCGATCCCTCCTGCCGCTGCCCCGGGTTCCGACGAGTGACCCGGGGCTGTCGGCTCCTCTTCTCACCGGGTCCTGCCTTCCTGGCAGGACCCGGCTGTAAGTAACTGAGCATGCGCGGCATGCTCAGTTACTTTCACTATACACTGCAATATAAGTGTATTGCAGTGTAAAGGCTTGAATAAGCGATCGGATGATCGCTTATTCAAGCCAAGAAGTAGAAAATGTAAAAAAGTAAAAAAAAAAAAATTAAATCTTTTTATAATATAATTAAATAAATAAATAAAATAAAAGTCCCATAATCTCCCCAGTAACACATAAAATGCAAATAAAGTATATAAAACACAAAACACGTACATATTTGGTATCACCGCGTCCGTATTAATCTGTACAATAAATCTAAATCAATATTGAACCCGCTCGGTGAACTACGTAAAAAAAAAACTCGAAAAACTTCCCATAATATACAATTTTTCATCAAACACCATCACAAAAAATGTTCTAAAAAGTGATCAAAAAAAGTTATGGTACCTAATATGATACGAATGAAAAGAACAACTGTTTTCGCAAAAAATAAGCCCTCAACCAGATCTGACAACAGAAAAATACAGAAGTTATGGCCCTGAAAAGTTGTCAATAGTAAAAACAATGCGATTTTCTCCAATATTGGTTTTGCTCAGGAAAATTGAGCAAAATAAGAAAAACTATATAAATGAGGTATCACCGTGTCCGTATTAATCTGTACAATATATCTAAATCAATATTGAACCCGCTCGGTGAACTACGTAAAAAAAAAAACTCGAAAAACTTCCCATAATATACAATTTTTCATCAAACACCATCACAAAAAATGTTCTAAAAAGTGATCAAAAAAAGTTACGGTACCTAATATGATACGACTGAAAAGAACAACTGTTTTCGCAAAAAATAAGCCCTCAACCAGATCTGACAACAGAAAAATACAGATGTTATGGCCCTGAAAAGTTGTCAATAGTAAAAACAATGCAATTTTCTCCAATATTGGTTTTGCTCAGAAAAATTGAGCAAAATAAGAAAAACTATATAAATGAGGTATCACCGCAATCGTAGTGAACCAGAGAATAAAGATAAAATATTATTTTTACGTTACGGTGAGCGGGGGTTGGGGGGGAATGCTCACAATCCAAAATAAAAATTGATGATTTTGTTTGTGTCCCCCTTGAAATAGTTAATAAAATCTCATGAATAAGCTTTAGACTCCCAAAATAAATTATTTATACATTGTATCTCATCCCATAAAAAATAAGCCCTCATATGATCGCATTACCAAAAAAAATAAAAATTTATAGGTTGTACAATGTGACAATACAAATCTGCTGTGGACGGCGCCTCCATTCATTCTATGCTCGGCCGTGCGCCCGTACAGCAGTTTACCACCACATATGTGGTATCAGTACACTCGGGAGGAATTGGGCATCAAGCGTTGCAGTGCGTTTCATCATTTAATTTATTCTGAAAATGTCAGTTTTGGCCTAAATGAATGTATTTCCAAAAAAATTCCATAGTTTCTAAATCGCAGGTCCATATTTTTTAACCCATGTGAAACACTTAAGGGGTTAATGGACTTAATAGAAGTTGTTTTACATACGTTGAGGGGTGAAGTTTCTATAGTGGGGTAATTTATGAGGTTTTACTATTATTTAGGCCTCTCAAAGTCACTTGGAAGCCGAGTTGTCCCTCAAAATGTGAGTTATGGCAATTTTCATGAAAATAAGAAAAATCGCACCTAAAGTTCTGCACCTCATAACATCCTAGAAAAATGACCGGAAGCATAAAATATCATCCCAACATAAAGCAGATATTCTGTAAATGTTAATTATCAAACTTTTTGGGTAGTTTTACTTCCTGTCTGGAAACCAGAACATTTCAAACTTGGAAAATGAAGAATTTTTACAAACTTTTGCCAAATTTTGACTTTTTTTCAGAACGAAACGCAAAACTTATCACTTAAATTTTATAACTAACATGAAGTACAATGTGTCACGAGAAAACATTCTCAAAATCACCAGGATATGTTAAAGCGTTCCGAAGTTATAACCAATTATCGTGAGACATGTCAGATTTGAAAAATCGAGTCTGGTCATTGAGCTGAAAACTAGTGTCGGTGATAAGGGGTTAAAGAAGTGTGTTTGGTGGTTACAGGTAGATCATGACTAAGGACTTAACAATTTAGTCTGAAACGTGTAGATCGTCTATTGGTGGTCATACAAGTCATGGCTGTACGTTTTTAAATGTGAAGAATAAAATGCCATGATTTTAGAAGATTTTGCGAGTGCTGGAATACTTCCTCACCTTTCAACATCCATCCTCCATAGCCTCAAACAGTACTCCTCTGTGAATAAAAAATCCACCTAAAAAAAAGCCTGGAGGGTTATTTTTATTATGTCGGAAATAACATTAGTGCGACCTCTGGATATAAAGAATTATATGGGACCATCTTTTGGTTTACTTTTTAACAGTCCTAAAACCTGTGCTTGAATGCTAAATTGAATACAAGAAAATGGTGTCTGTTTTTCAAAAGGTTTTGATAACTTTAGTGGTTCATGCTGGATACAATATTTATCACACTTTTTGTTGACATCTGAGGTCATCTCTGCTAAAATGACAAATATTTTTGAAAACGTGCAATGCCATTGATTTTCTGTTTTCTCCCTGCAGATGCTGGAAGAGATGATGAGACAAGTAGATTATGATGGCAATGGGACAGTTTCCTATGAGGAATGGCTGAAAGGAGGACTCACCACAGTGCCTTTACTGGTGCTGCTAGGGATGGAAGTTGTGAGTTTAACTTCGGTTTCTTACACACCCATTACAATGATGTTCCTTGTGTCTCCTAAGTGGCGTAACTGTCCGTATATGGCTCAGCGGAGGACTGGGATGGGCGCAAGACAGTGACATGAGATAACCAGTGGCAGGGCTGGAAGCTATGGTTTGTGCTGCCAGTGGTTTTTGCAATATATTTTCTTTATTTAGTTTTGTCTTTTTATTATGTTTTACATTTTTTCTTATATTACACAATGTATCCTCCTCCCCAGTAAGATATTAATAGACCTTTGGGAGGCATGTTAGCTTTTATTCATTCATATTTTCACTGCAGAACAAATCTGGGTCATCTGGGGATCACAGGTACAGAAGCAGAAAGCATACTTAGGGTTGCTGCCTAGAAATTATTTGCCATGTATACTTTGATCAGATAGACAGAGATGATAATAACTTTAATAATAAGAGAGGTTGTCCTTCTTCCATCCTTATTTCCCTCATATTTGCCCCTTATCAAAAATGTATAATTCTGCAAGAAATTACATTTGTGGAAGGATATACACACATAGACAAAATTGTTGGTACTCCTCGTTTTAAAGTAAAACCCACAATGGTTCTAAAAATAACTTACATCTGACAAAAGTAAAAATACATGTCTATGAAAATGAATAAATGAAAGGCAGACATTGCTTTTTAACCATGCTCCAATCGAAATGATGGTACCCCTGGAAAAGATGTAAGCAAAGGGGCATCCTAAATCGAGGTGTGACCACTAATTAGCATCGCAGGTCTCTACAATCTTGTAATCAGTCAGTGGGCATGTACATAGGTCTACAGCTACTCACTGTGCTGTTTGGTGACAAGGTGTGTACCACACTCAACATGTACCAGAGGAAGCAAAGGAAAGAGTTGTCTCAGAAGCTTAGAAAAAAAAATGATAGACCAGAAGGTAAAGGTAAAGGTTATTATACTATCTCCAAGCAGCTTGATGTTCCTTTGACTACAGTTGCACATATTATTCAGAAATTTAAGATCTATGGGACTGTAGCCAACCTCACTGGACTGGACCACGGGGAAAAATTGATGACGAATCAAAGAGATGAATAATGTGAATGGTAACAAAAGAACCATGAAAAACTTCTAAAGAGATTGAAGGTGAACTTCTAATTCAAGGAACCTTGGTGTCAGATCACACCATCTGTCATTGTTTAAGCCAAAGTGTATTTAATGGGAGACAACCAAAGAGGATACCAAATGGCTGAAAACAAAAAAAAAATACAAAACTGGAATTTGCAAAACTACAAAGCTTTTGGGAGAACGTCCTATGGACAGATGAGACTAAATCTAACTTTTTGGCTAGGCACATCAGCTCTATGTTCACAGAAGGAAAAAAGAAACATATCTTGAAAAGAACACTGTCCCTACTGTGAAATATAGAGGAGGCTCTGTTATGTTCTGGGGCTGCTTTGCTGCATCTGACACAGGGTGTCTTGAATCCGTTCAGGGTACAATGAAATATCAAGCAAAACATTGACTAAGAGCAAAACATTGGACTATTCTAAAGTAGCCATCCAAGAGCCCTCCTTCTGAGCATCTTTGAAAGGAGCTGAAACGTGCCATCTAGAAAAGGCCAGATTCTGCTGAGATATATACACGTGGTGTGGAAACGTCATCCTTGTTGTTATCAAAACTTAAAAAAAACTTAGACTATCCATACACTATATTTAAGATATAGTAATATCATGTAATTTTTTAATTTTTTTTCATGATGGATAATCTTTTAGGTAGAATGTAATATGAAATAGATCTGAAACCAAAGAGAAATACTGAATCTACAATGTGATTACCGTATATACTCGAGTATAAGCTGACCCGAGTATAAGCCGAGACCCCTAATTTTACCACCAAAAACTGGAAAAACCTATTGACTCGACTATAAGCCGAGGGTGTAGCATACAGCCAGCCTGCCCCCTGTAGTATACAGCCAACCTGCCCCCTGTAGTATACAGCCAGCCTGCCCCCTGTAGTATACAGCCAGCCTGTCCCCTGTACTATACAGCCAGCCTGCCCCCTGTAGCATACAGCCTGCCCCCAAGTAGTATACAGCCTGCCCCCATGTAGTATACAGCCTGCCCCCATGTAGTATACAGCCTGCCCCCATGTAGTATACAGCCTGCCCCATGTAGTATACAGCCTGCCCCAATAGTAGTATACAGCCTGCCCCAATAGTAGTATACAGCCTGCCCCCAGTATGCCAAGTGAATAAAAAAAACAAACTTAATACTCACCCTCCGACGATACTCACCTTTGATGCTCGGCACGGCTCCCGGTCCTCGGCGGTGGCTCCCGGTCCTGGCGGCGGCTTCCGAACCTCGGCGACAGCTCCTCTCTTCTTTCTTCACTGGCGGCTCCCGGTCTCTTTGCTTACTTCGCTAGCAGGCAGTCGTGTCCATGATCTGCGGGCGGGCGCACACTATGATGCGGCAGTGTCGCCGCCGATGACGTCATCAGTGGCAACAGCGCCGCATCTTAGTGTGCGCCCGACTGCCGGCTAGCGAAGTAAGCAAAGAGCCCGGGAGCCGCCAGTGAAGAAAGAAGAGAGGAGCGGAGCCGCTGCCGAGAATCGGGAGCTGCCGCCGAGGATCCGGACACCGGAGGGTGAGTATTATTTTTTTTTTTTGACTCGTTTTTTTTTTTTTTTAGTTGACTCGTGAATAAGCCGAGGTGAGGTTTTTCAGCACATTTTTTGTGCTGAAAATCTCGGCTTATACACGAGTATATACGGTAAAATGTAGTTTGTGCCAGGGCTCATCTTATCTGCACGGAGTAGTTAACCAGGGGGGAGTCACATCAAGGCACATCAAAAATGGTTGCATACTATTTGTTCTTGAGTGCGCTAGCCCCCAGAAGTACTTTATTCATCTGTGAATTATGAGTTAAAAATGTTCTTGTTTTACAAGCAGGTCATGACAGGTAGTAATAATAATAATCTTTATTTCTATAGCTCCATCAAATTCCATATCGCTTTACATATCATAGGGGACATATGCAAATATAATATTAGTTACTACTCTTTTGTTTCACTTCTCATCGTGCATAGAATATCAAAGATGATGGGCAGCATTTGTGGCGTCTGAAGCATTTTAACCGCCCTGTGTACTGCAATGTTTGTGAAGCTCTGCTTTTTGGTGTCAGGAAGCAAGGCCTGTGCTGCACTTGTAAGTATGAAGATCCTTAAATGGTTATACCGGATATCATTTGTATGTTGCTTTGACTGCAAATGCCATCAATAGTTTGATGGCTAGAAATGACCAAAATCCGTTATTCAGCATAAGAGAAGATTGGAATTGTTTTCCAAGAAGTAGGAAATAAAAAATGTATGACTATTTTAAAATGATTATGAGTTTAATCAAACCTCGCAAGTAATCTTTAGAAATCAGATTTATTTTTTTGAGGAAACCAGTTTCAGAGGGGGAACACACCAGCATGTAAGTGTACTTGGCTTGCAATCCTCCATCCTGGTGGCAGACGTCCTTTAAACTAGATACAACTAGTCCTTGAGTTATGTACAAGATAGGTTCTATAGGTTTGTTCTTAAAGAGGACCTGTCACCTCTAAAAACTGCACTAGGAGTGGAGTAATGCTACAGGATATGCTGCAGTGTTACACTGCTAGCGTTATCGGAAACCTCCGATAACGCTAACAAACGCTGCAGTGCTGTACAATTGAAAACGGACCACCCTCCCCCGGACCACCCTCCTACTCCATAGGCCGACGGTGACTTCTGTGCTTCACGCGGCAATCACCACCCCCCTCATGAATATGCCCGACCGCTTACAGCGTGGTCCGGCGTTTTTAGTTGTACAGCACTCCAGTGTTTGCTAGCGTTATCGGGGGTTTCTGATAACGCTAGCAGTATAACACTGCAGCATATGCTGTAGCACTAGGAGCTGCTTAGTTTAGTAAGCAACTCCTAGTGCAGATTTTAGAGGTGACAGGTCCTCTTTAAGTTGTATCTGTATGTTGTAAGTCAGAACTGTATATTTTATAAGTGTAACCCCAGCCAAATTTTATGTGGTCACTGTGACAACTGCATTTTAAACAGTTTAGAACAAGGATTTATAATAAAGATTCAATGCACACACATTTGATAACTCATAGCTGATCATTGAAGCCTAGGGCTAATGTACAGTAAATTACCATCTGTAACTAGGGTTGTTCTAAAAATACCTTTGAAGAAATACAAAGTATCAAAATAAATAGTAAGAGCAAGGAGGAGGCTCTCTGCATGTTTTTTCTGCATGTTGAATTGTTGTAGCATAAATTCCTTGCTGATAAATTAACTTTTCAGGTGATAAATGTCGGTGGGGTGTATCCAATGGGGCAGGGTTAACAATGTTTGCTAGCGCAGAAGATCCAGACAGTATTTCAGAATTATGGGGAAGCTCATCTGGAACACATAGAATAAATTTCTTTATACATTTTTTTAGGTTTTAATATAATATGGCAAAAAAAATTAGTTCAAAGAAAATCAAGAAATTAGAAAAGGAGTAGACACTGGCACTGGCTATGTTTTTTGTCTAGTGTCACTTTAGAGTTGCAATGTCTCTGTTAGTTGTGAGAAGAGAGTACTTAGTGCCGCTTACCAAGTATCTTTTTCCCTCATTAGCATTTTCCGATCACTCTTAAAGTACCGTAAATACTCGAGTATAAGCCGACCCAAGTATAAGCCGAGGCCCCTAATTTTACCACAAAAACCTTGTAAAACCTATATATTTTTTACTCGAGTATAAGCCGAGTTTAGGTTTTCAGCACATTTTTTTGTGCTAAAAAACTAGGCTTATACTCGAGTATATTAGGTAATAACTTATCAAAGTATTGTGGCTGAATAGATTCTGCAGCTTTTCTTCATTTTAGCCTGGAAGTCACATTTTCTAATCATTTGAAGTATTTCCCAGTTTCCTCCAGTTTCCAATGTTTTGGCACCTTGCAGATTTTTGGTTCGGCCAGAAGTGTTGTCAGTCATAGGACCCACTGAGGCCGCTGATTGCCCTGCACCATTATGTACCACAGGTGTATAAACGGGTGACAAATTAAACATTTTAGCCATCATGCTGCCTTATATAAAAGAAACACATACATACATACATACATACAAGAACAAAGGATTTCTGTGTATATAAGTACGCTGCGTTACTGTACACCAGTTAGGAACACACATATGTGTAAAATCTACATTTTTCTCTGCAGTTTGTAAGTTTACTGTTCATGAACGCTGTGCTCGTAAAGCACCGAATAACTGCATCAGCACTTATGCCAAGTCCCGCAAAGATGCCAGTGTAAGTGTCATGACTGCAGCACAGTGTCACTCAGTTTGCTACCATCGCTTGTATCTTTTCTGGTTCAGTTGTGGTGTCTTTGTCTTATCTGTTGGCATCTGCTTTCATTTTTCCATCACTTTGTGTTGTCACTTATACTCTTTATGTTTGTTTGTGCAAGGGATGTTAATATATACTTTTTTTCTATGGTGACAGGGACAGGCTCACATCTGGGTCAGAGGGGGCTGTGAGGCCAACAAGTGTGATAAATGCCAGAAAAAGATAAAAAGCTTTCAAAGTCTCACTGGTCAGCGCTGTGTCTGGTGCCACACAAAGGTAACTATGCAGTTCTTCCAAAAATGTGCAAGTCACAAATAGATAAACAATTAGATAAATGAGAATAATCCTATTCAGTGGGATCATATAAATTACATTCAACCTTTACATAAAGAATAATGATGTTATCAGAATTACCCCTTTAAATATAGTAGTATTCCAAATATTCCAAATACAATGTGTCACACTAGTGTATTGCTGCAGCAGATGATGATGATGAATTCTGGTGTAGCAAAAGACTGTTGTTTCCTACTTTAAACCTACTTTTACTAGGTCTAAACTGTGCTCTAGAATTTTGGGCGCTTGGACGATTTTCCGCAAGCCAAAAAATAGCCAGGAAAAGGTTTAAAATCCTGGATAAATGTTCTGAAGGCATTTTAGACAGTTTTTTTTTGGTGCAAAACCACCAGAATTGTGGCACAGTTGTGTTAATACATTCCCCCCACTGTGTTTGGCTCCATCCAATGGATATGTTCTGGGCGTAATATCTGGCTTACGCTACATTCACACGGCCATATGGGGGACATATATACGGCCGACATATATACATCGTATATACGTCCCCCACAGACAGCAATGGGCGTGTGGCGCCATATGGGAGCCGTACGGTGCAGTACACACATATCTCTCCCCGGAATATGGCGCCGTGCACCATGTTTCTCTATGGAGATGGGCGGGGCAAGCAGCACTCATCCCCTCCTCCTCATCCAGATGCCGAATATATGTGTGTGAATATAGCCTCAGACAGTGTGATAGATTTCATGACCAATAGCCAACACAACTATAGTTGAATTCATTGATTGATTCTCATAATATATGCATTAAACATATGCCATTATTGCAAATAGCTGATGAATGACACTTACCAAGTACATTGAGACCTTAACTGGCCCAAATGCGGGTGATGAGTTGAGGCAGTGGGGGAAGGTGCAGCTCTGTCTGGCCCTCACAGATAACCACTGCAGATCCTGTGCTGTACACTGAGCAGGCGGGGAGGGGCAGAGAGAGCTGGAATAGAGGAAGAATGCATCAAGGAGACTGAGGCCTCTAACTACCCTTCCCCAGCCACAGGCTCATCACCTTATGCTGGCAGGGAGTCAGGTAGTGTGAAATAAAGTTATAAAAAGTACTGAAATAATCCAGAATGGCAATTTTTTAATTCAGCATAGCATAGTTTATTGGAACCTGTGACCAGCTAAAAATTACATCCCTGGTGTCAGGGTTGCCTTTACCTCAATTTATAATAATAATAATAATCTTGATGTGTATAGCGTCATCAAATTCTGTAGCGCTTTACAAATCAAATGTTCTCTTCTAGAAATTGGTTACACAAGAAATATAATAAATGCTACAAGAACAGGGGAAAATGCATTTTGCTGACAAACCCGCTTTTTAAAACAGTATAAATGAGTTGAAATTTATACTTCATTTTAGTTAATCTTTAGAAGCAATTCTACCTGAAATCATTTAAATGATCACTAACTTTTTAAAAGAATTTGTATAAATCAATAGTTAAAATGAATTTTAAAAAATTGTAATGTACATTATCAAAGAAACGTGCTTTTCCATTTACTCTTTTTACTTTCTCCTGAAACCTGTCTTCCTAGCTAGGGTGAGCAGAAGCTCACTGATGTGTCAGTTTACATAGAAGTCTATGGAGAGGGATGTAGGGAGGAATGAGAGTGACAGCAGCAGCTCTCCATCCACCAGCACAGGGACATCTCAAATTCAGCATAAACCCTGCATAACACAAAACTGCAATAAATTAAGAAAGTTATGCAATTTCCAGAAACTGTGTCGGTGTTCCTGTAACTCCTCCTATATCTAAAAAATAAGTACTCTGTTGTTAGATATTGTTGTTAATAACGTTTTATAAAGCTATGCTCTAAAAAATTCTCTTTTATTCCAGGTTCATGATGAATGTGTTTCTGTGATCCATCCTCAGTGCGATGGTGGTGTATTGCGGGAACATATATTACCTCCCTCCTCCATTTATCCTGTAATATTGGTGAGTTGATTCATCTATATTAGTAAATGCTACTATTAATATCATTACCTTAAAAAGTTTTACTTAGGTCAACTTGATTTTCATATTTGTTGCCTATCCTCCCGCGTTGATTTTCCTAAGCATCAAATCTGGATGGCAAAGCAGTGAAGCGCATCAGATTTTGTGTTATCACTAGTCAGATCTTGTTTTCAACACTATAGAAGAGCAGTTTACAACAACTTGACTAAAAAGACCTACTGAGCAACTTCAATTACTTGTAATTTTGTGGGGTAGTATCAACTTTTTAAATGATGCTAATGAGCCTGGGGGACTTTAATGGGTGTTTCCAGAGCCTGTCAGTGATTTTTTTTTAATGGTTGTTACAAAGTGCAGGTCTACCCTCCCACTGCACTTCCTGCTGCTGCTAAATTACACAGGCAGATGGATGAGGGAGAGAGCAGGGAGAGAATGAGACATGTTCTGCTCAATGTAACAGCCTGTGACGATGCAGCAATGAGGGGCACCCACTAGAGCCGCTCAGGCTCATTAGCATAATTTTAATAGGAAAGAGGCCTGGATCTATAAGTAAATTTCCCTGGTTTATCATGCTTGATATTGATGCCAGATTTCCTTTAAAGCATAACTGTAGAGTTATAATGATTTTACCAAATTATTATAGGTGATTCTTCCTTTAAAAACAAACAGAACGATGCCTATTTATATGCTACACACCCTTTTCTTTCCAAAGTTATGGCATTTTCTGTTCTGAAAGTGTTTGACAAAAATCTTCCTTACCAGAGGTAAAGTGGGTGGAGACTAATGTATGTCTGTCTATGCCCTCAAGCTGAGGCCAATTAGCTTGCCCACAGGTCTTTGTGTGATGCCTTGTGTTCTCCCTCAAAGTAATTAAGCATTAAATCCCTTTAGTTTCCCAAAAGTAAATCCACTGCACAGTGCACATACAGAATGTATATGGTGACCAGCCTGGCAGCTTCCATCACACAGAGGAGCAGGGAACATGTAATAAGTGGTAGAAATTTTAAGTAAACCAGTTACATGAAGTTTATGGCCTGTGCTGTGTGAGCATTAAGGGTTAATAGCTTCCCTGTACTATACAGATGAAAAGGTGGGGGAGAAGAGCAGCATGACGTGCAGAGAGAGACAGAGAGAGACAGAGAAAGTTCTGTAGAATCAGACTGGGATGGAGGGATTGATAGGGAACAGGGGAGATCTTCAGTAGTACCTCACTATTCTGTGCAGGAGACATTTGTATCCACTGTTCTGAACACATCCAGCTATGCTACATACACAGAGAGAGCTCTGTCACATGAACTCCTCCCCTGTGAGCAGGCAGCAGCAGCTCCTCGCCTCCCATGAAACTGACTGATAAACTATAAACAAATTACGGACTCCAGGGCACATCAGCAGAGGGAGAGGAAGCAGCTACTGCAGCTCTGAGGTAATCTGAGGGGGGTGGCAAAGAAACTACTGAATATAGGTAACAAAGATAATATGTAAAGTTGTTTTACATCCCAAGAGCGTTTGATTTGTGGGAAAAAAACAACAGTTACTCTTTAAGCTCTTTACTCTTTGCATACATCACATGTTTTTCTTATTGTCGTTTTGTTTTACTCATCATTGCTAAGCATTTTTCCTATTTTGCTTAGGAGCGACAGAACAGCCAGAAAAATCTTATTGCTGCCTCAGAAGAAGCAACACAGAGCTTTAGTTCGGCAGAAGGACAAGCATTACGGGTAATGGGTCTTCGAGTTGACTGAGAATTAGTATTATTTTATAAATGTATATTTGTCTCAAGGTTCCTTAAAAATAAAAAGAACTTATGATTTCCTCTCTCCTGTGGCACGGCCCCTCACTGCAGGGACTCTCTTTGTATACAGAGGCTGGCAGTGACGCATGCCTATATTCGTGCTCCTGCACTCAGGGTCGGCTCCAGGTTTCAGTAAGCCCCCTTTGCAGTGAACTCACATATCGGCATTAAAAATTCTGAAACTAAAACAGTCTCCTGTTCCCTAAAATATTTCCAAGTTTATCATCCCAAACAGCCAGCTCATGATTATTTTATATAAGGCCCCCTCATCCCCTATGGATTCCTTAGGTACAGCCTTATGTGGGTCCTCCCAGCAGCTCTGGGCGACGACACTTGTCCACTTATGCCCAGTACTGTCGCCGACCCTGCCTGCACTCATGCAGGAGCAGGGGAGAGGTAAGTGTAAGTTCTTTTTTAAATATATATAATAATTCATATTACATATATAATTCTTCCTGGACAACTCCTTTAATGACCATACACTTTTTATGCCATGTTCCAATGTTACTGGGGCACCCAAGTGATCACCAGTTCCAGAGGTGACAGCACTGAATAAGGTTATAAATTGTTTCTGTCTTCCGAGTCTCCAGCTGTAAATCTGACCTTTTTCACTAGACACAGGAAGGTGTAGGAGCTAAATTTTCACCATACATTTACAACAGCGCAGGTTTTGTATCTACTCAGTAAAGTTATTTTTAAAGTGGTTGTACATGTTTTTTATGGAGATCAACCAAGCTATTAGATCATTGCTGTGTTTCTCCAGCCCTTGATGCTCATATGTTATTACATGGATAAGCTTAAGTAATGCAAAGGCAAGTTCACCAAAGTAAACTCTCTAATGGACTAGCCCCTCATTAATAGGTAACCCTTCTCAATAACATCTACATAAGGAAAAGAATTGTCTTCATGTCATAACCACCATCAAACTTGTGAACCTTTATCCAATCAGGGCAAAAACTTGAGAAGCTGTAAAGGCTGCCCCATGGCCCATAAAGGGATCAGTATAATAAACAATATATTATAGTTAAGACTTCAAATTAAGGATCTCTGTCCAGTTCCAGAAATGTTATTGTATTTTCAGGTTGCACCAGTTTCAGACACACACCCTTTACTTGTCTTTGTCAACCCCAAGAGTGGAGGAAAACAGGGCGAGAGGTAATGATTTATCAGTTTTGTTTGCATGTATAAAGTCTGAATAAATAGGTCTATTATAATACCCAATATAACTCTATAAAATAGAATTATTTCTTGTTTAGTGTTATAGTAGTCACTTTCCCTTCACATTCTGGGTGTTCTATGCCGGGCATCAAACCGTTATATTAAAACCTAAAGTTGGCCGTATACTCATTCATACTACAGCTATTTCAGCCAACCCACACTTACATAGCTCATGTATGCCCCTATTAGACATACCTTTCACCTGCCAGTTGCCTGTTTTTAGAGAGAGTTGGGAAAACCACAGGCTTAAGATACTCAGCACAACCCATCAAGATCAGTGAGTTTGTCCTACATATCTCTTATACATATTCCTGCTTAACTTTTCCCTCTAAATATTTTACTTTTTGTGTAGATTATATGTCTAGGTAAATGATGGTGTTAAAAGGGGGACATTACAATCCTCACTAATAACAATAAATAAGAACCTTTAGTGAATGACCCAGAAAAAAAGAGAGAGACTTTACTTCCCATGATGCCTTGTGTTCTCTCATGAAGGAGCTCAGCAGCTACTCGAATGAGAATAGCAGTTACAGCTTCTTATTGGTAATGTCATATTTACCAACTTTCGTAGCAGAGAAAGAGTGACAAAAGATGTGGCGCACTACACTAACTGTGGAAAAATGTTTTGCCCATCCCCTTACCTCAACCCCACATAGCATATTCTCCCCCTCAGTTCCCATCATCTCTCCTTCACATTGGGGCAGATTTACTTACCCGGTCCATTCGCGATCCAGCGACGCTTTCTCTGCGGCGGATTCGGGTCCGGCCGGGATTCACTAAGGCAGTTCCTCCGACGTTCACCAGGTGTCGCTGCTGCGCTGAAGAGCATCGGAACACACTGAAGTTCACCGAGCCATCGTGGGTGAAGGTAAGCGCGAGTCGAGCGACACTTTTTTTGTTTTTTAAATGTGGCGCTTTTTCCGAATCTGTCGGGTTTTTTTTACGGCCAAGCCCCCCCCCCCCCAATTTCCATTGCGTGCATGCCAGCGCCGATGCGCCACAATCCGATCGCTTGCGCCGAAATCCCGGGGCAATACAGGGAAAATCAGCGCAAAACAGAAACACGTCTGGAAAACGCAAATCAGGCCCTTAGTAAATTACCCCCATTGTGTCTCCCCAACTCTTTGTTACATTGTAGCCCCTCTTATATTGTGCCCCCATTTTTCCTCTTGTGACCCCCAACATCTCCTCCTTTTATTGTCCCCCTCCTGCAGTTCCCCTTTTTTTAATCCTTCCAGCAGTTCCGCCCCCCCCCCCAGCAGTTCCCTCTCTTTTTGTCCCCAGCAGCTCCCACTATTATTATGACCCCAGCTGCTCTACCTCTTTTTCCGCCCCCTCAGCAGCACCCCTATTATTGTGCCCCGCCCAGGAGCCCCACTCTTATTGTGCTATTTGTAATTCCCCCTCTTATTGTGCCCTCCAAACATGACCCGAACACCTAAAGGTAGTGTATTAATCTGAACAAGTGATCAAATCACAAGGGGGCCAAAAAAAAGTTCTGATTTAAAAATGCATTTACTGTTTTCTCATCAGCCATAACATTAAGTTCAATCCTCATGAAGCTGAGCTACAGATACATAGAAGTGTATATATAGAGAAAGATCACTGTTTTCTGTGTAACATGTAAATATACTTGTGTATAATGCTCAGTGTTTCTCTTATTTACTGCAGAGTTCTTCGCAAGTTCCAGTATTTGCTTAACCCTCGACAAGTTTATAATCTAATAAAAGGGGGTCCTTCACCCGGGTAAGAAAAGAGAGAAATGTATCCTATTGTCAAAGCGGTTTTTCCAGTTAGTGATATTGATGACCTATCCATAGCTTAGTCTTAGTGTCTGTCAAAGGAAATCCAACACAATTTATTCCTGTTTATCACCAGTCTGAATTTCTTCTGGGACGTTCAAGATTACCGGATTTTAGTGTGTGGCGGAGATGGTACTGTTGGATGGATTTTGGATGCTATTGGTAAGAGGAAGTGCTTGGATTTTTAATTTTGTTTTTTTTGTCAATTTAATTACCGTAGTTGTAAAAATATTGCATTAAAAAATTACCAATAATAATGAGCGAGAACTAAGTCATGTGTACAAGATACTGAGCAAGTCATAGATATGAACCTAACACATTGCATCAGAAAACTAGCAGTCAGTTGAAGTTTACTTGCTTTCGGATACAGAAGTCCAGGAAACCAGCAGTGAGTCTGCTGTGAGAAGTCCAGCAGCAGGAAGCAGAGGAGGGGAGATGATCAACTTCTCTCTGCATGTGTGGGGGCAATGCAGCGCCCTAGAATACATGGCACTGGAGGTGCCTCCCAGCTATCTCATTAAATATAGCCATGGTCATACAGGGGAGGTGGAATATCTGATCTGTACTACCAGTGGAGTGACACATATTGCATGTTGTATATTGACTGCATATACTGTATATTGACGGCTTTATGACATACTTCAATAAAAGAGGGAACATTTGCTTATAACAAAAAGCATGATTATACAATTTGTATTTTCTAGACAAAGCAAATCTCCCACAAAGACCTCCTGTAGCTGTACTGCCCCTCGGTACTGGAAATGACCTTGCTCGATGTCTCAGATGGGGAGGAGGTGAGAATCTTCAATGTCTTGATAGCTGCACATCTAGGTTATGGTGAAACAGCCAGTGATGGATCGCACCTGTTGTCTGGGGCCCTTCTATATGAATAAAATTACTGTATTTATTTACATTATATTTTTATATAAACAAAAATGGATACAGGAGATTGAGTAATGGGGAGGTTTAATACCATACCCCCAAATTAAACCGGAGCCTGAATGTATGGCTCAATGTTCGGTCACCCTAAATGTACCACACTTAGTCAATATTGATCCACAATAATCATATTGAATACAAAAGCTATCTCTCACAGGAGAGGAAAGAAAAGGATTGACTAAAAGAATGCATATTAAACAACAAAATCTTTATTAGTGACTACAATGCTCAGAATTAAAAATTGCATTAAAATTAAAAGTGGTGGAGTACAAAAAGAAAGAATGGGCCGACCCGGACAAGGCAAGATTATAGATTATAATAGATTATAGATGTAGATTTTCTGCCACTGTCCGGGAGGGTCCGCGTCCCCGACGTACGTTTCGGCTCGGGGTGAGCCTTCGTTCACCCCCAGATGAAGGCTCACCCCGAGCCGAAACGTACGTCGGGGACGCGGACCCTCCCGGACAGTGGCAGAAAATCTACACCTCCACCATCGGGTAAGAGCTGACCTTCATTTCCCCCAAAGCCACAGGTTGTGATACCTAGGCAAAGGGTAGTTTACTTAGTACATATCATATGCGCCTGAGTGGTCGGTGTTTACTACCACTACTCGGCCTACACAAACCCAAAATCCTTGCAGCAAACTGCCAATGTGTTTGGCGTATTGGTTCAGTCTCTTGCCACGATATAAGTTAACTTCTCTATAATCTTGCCTTGTCCGGGTCGGCCCGTTCTTTCTTTTTGTACTCCACCACTTGTAATTTTAATGCAATTTTTAATTCTGAGCATTGTTGTCACTAATAAAGATTTTGTTGTTTAATATGCATTTTTTTAGTCGATCCTTTTCTTTCCTCTCCTGTGAGAGGTAGCTTTTGTATTCATTATATTTTTATAGTATATAAATGATATTGTAATTTATATTACAGGCAGTCCCTAGGTTACCTACAACATAGGTTCTGTAGTTTGTTCTTAAGTTGAATTTGTATGTAAGTCGGAATTTTTTTTTGGTCTCTGTGATAATTGGATTTTAAAAATGTTGTGCTGTCTTAAGAATCAGGATTAACAATAAAGCTTAATTGCAGACACCTGTGATAACTGTTACAGGTGATCATTGTAGCCGGGGACTAAAGTACAGTAAATGACCAATATCCAGAGGTCCGTTTGTAACTAGGGGTCTTCTGTAAGTCGGGTGTTCTTAAGTAAGGGACCACCTCTATACTTATCATTTATATTGTTCACATATACAGTCTGGTATTTTTTTCATATTATTTTATTACATTAAATTTAGTATAATTTCATCTCTCCATATTCTTTATTTGTAGGTTATGATGGTGAAAATTTAGTTAAAGTGTTGAAAGATATTGAAAAAAGTTCAATATTATTGATGGACAGATGGAACATTGAGGTCATCCCAGAGAACCCTGAGGAAAAAGGAGACCCTGTCCCATATGAGATCATTAATAACTACTTTTCCATTGGAGTGGTATGTACAAGAGTTTGTGAGAAGACTCTAGGGACATCTTTATAGAATACCTAGACAATTCCTATTATAACTCACAGTTCACAGGAAGATCAGGAATAGTCTTCTTTATTTCATTATAAAACCATGCAAACAGCATAAAACAGCATCGCCATTTGATCAATGCGTTTCAACGCAAAACGTCTTAATCATGACTGTTTCATGCTGTTTGCATGTGTTTATCATGACATTCAGAATATTCCTGATCTTCCTTTGATCTGTAAGTTGTGCTGTACACAACCCTTCAGTGCAGTTATATCCACAGGATGAAGTTCGGGAACAAAAATAGCTGGAGAGCTGGGTCACGCTTTCTGACCTACTATATTTTAAACCCTATTGTAGGGTACAGTAGTATTAAAAGAGTATTCCCATCATGGATATTTATGGAATATTCAACAAATGTCTGATATATGCAAATCCTGTCTCTCTAGCTAAGAAGAGATTAAACAACATATAAATGTAATTTTTTTTAAGGTCACTTATCTAGATGAACACCGATCGGGAGTATAGAGTATATCTTTTTGACATCCCACATAGGTAAACGGTATACTTGTCTGCCTATCCACCCACAGTGTCTGCAAGACAATTTCTAGAAAATTATGAAGTAAAATGCATGGACAGATGCTGATGTAAAGGGAGATTAATACATGGAATAATGTTTGTTTCAAACCTCCTTTACCATGTTTAGCAACACAATAGGGCATTTCAGAATTGAATTAGAAGCAGATACCACAAGCTATTGTTCTGTATTATTTACCCCGCTATGCAGAAGTACCACTTATAGTGTTTTCTTTTTATAGGATGCCTCCATTGCTCATCGTTTTCATGTTATGAGGGAGAAATATCCTGAGAAATTTAACAGCAGGTAACAATGCCAAATGTGCCAGTACAGTCAGGTTGATGTGTCTGGTGAGCTTGCACCCCATGCTAAGTTTACTGTGGTACTGACGGAAGCAGCCCAGTAGTGTACAATGCTGCCTCCATCAGTCCCATAAGTTTTGAATGGCCTGTCTTTAGATATGAGTGACCATTGCTCAGTACACACTTTGCTTTGCGAGAAAAAGTACATTTTGGCACTTCTTCTTTACCACATTTGAATGTAATGTCCATATGTAACCAGCTGGCTTGATGTGTTTTCTGTTTGCAGGATGAAGAATAAACTCTGGTACTTTGAGTTTGCCACATCAGAAACCGTTTTCTCCACCTGCAAAAAATTGAAGGAGTATGTGACAATTGAGGTCAGTCATCATACAAATTAATGCACTTTACAATTTCTAGTTTATCTAAAGGGGCTTTGTGTTGGATAAGCCATTAATATTAGATGGGTGCTCTGAAATATTCCAACACCAAAATCCACTCAAAGGGGTAAGCTTCATTTTCAGTGTAGTGGTGCAGCTGTGTCACTACAATTCAGCTCCTATTCACTTCTAGCTTAATACTGCTTTAACCCCTTAAGGACCAGGCCCTTTTTTTGTGTCTTTATTTTTCACTCCCCAGCTTTTAAAAATCTATAACTTTTTTATTTTTCCATGTAAAGAGCTGTGTATGGGCTTATTTTCTATTGCACTTCATAGTGAAAATGATGAAAAAACATATTTGCGCCATTTCCTGTGGGCTTGGTTTTTACAGCTTTCACTGTGCGCCCCAAATGACATGTCTACTTCATTCATTGGGTCAATACGATCACGGAAATATCAAATTTGTATGGGTTTTATAATGTTTTCATACATTTACAAAAATTAAAACCTCCTGTACAAAAAAAAAATCTTCATTTTGCCGTCTTCTTGCGCTAATAACTTTTTCATACTTCGGAGCTGTGGGTGGTGTCATTTTTTTGCGACTTGCGGCAATAGCTAATGTGTTTATGATTTGTATTGTTTATTTATATCTAGGGAAAGGGGTTGATTTGAATTTTTAGGTTTTTTTATTATAATTTTTTTTTAACTTTTTTTATTTTTACTATTTTTCAGACTCCCTAAGGTTCTTTAACCCTAGGTTGTCTGATCGATCCTATCATATACTGCAGTATGGCAGTATATGGGGATTTTCCTCCTCATTCATTATAACGTGCGGATAGACAGTTCTCGATGACGTCACGTTGCCGGTGGCGATCGATGACATAGCACCTACGATCGATTCTAGCACACAGCACTGTACTGGACAGTACTGGACTGCAGTTGCTGAGACACACATGCACTTTTTAGTGGTCTACCATAATTGATTGTGATAATAGATTTCCTTTAAAACTGGTAAAAAAAATTGCTTGTAGAAATTATCAAATTATTTAAATTACATTCAAAAATTCAGAGGCCAGGAATTTTCTAGGCAAGGTTATAGTTGTAAAAATAAAGTATTGCCATCAATAAACCTACTATTGTAAATGTATTCACCACAGTGCTGTGGATCCCCCTTGGACCTTAGCTCAGTGTCTCTTGAAGGCATTGCAGTTATTAATATCCCCAGTATGCATGGCGGCTCCAATCTGTGGGGAGAGACAAGGAAGCCATTGGGTGAACCTCGAAATGCCTCATCTCAGAATCTGCCTGAAGCCATCACTGATCCAGAGGCCTTAAAGTCATGTACCCAAGGTGAGAGCAACCTCATATAATTATGTGATAAATTATTGATTTGAAAGACTATGAAAATCTCATTTTATCCACCTCATAATTAGAATCCAGGTTTTGTAGATAAAGAGTAAGTTCATACAACTATTGAGAACAAGAATGGCAAATCATAATTCCTGATACTTGCGACCACATATCATAGGAACTTGCATTTTTTCCCCTTACAACAGATCTTAGTGATAAGAGGCTGGAAGTTGTGGGATTGGAGGGAGCCATTGAGATGGGACAGATCTATACAGGTCTGAAAAGTGCAAGAAAAAGATTGGCCAAATGCTCAGAGCTTACAATTCGGTGAGTTGTTTATGTTAAGCATTCACTTTGTTGCACTGATACTTGATGGGCAGTAGTCATATAAATTTCTATTTAAAGAAAGGAATATTTTCTTCTATAAATTATAATTTCTTATAAGTAAATTAGTCTTTGTTTCTATAAAAGGAAGAAAAGTTGTGCTTGCAGTGCCACCTTTTGGAAGGTAACTACTAGGCAATGACCGGCCCTGTAACACAACCAGTACAGTATGTAAAGCCAAATCGGAACACTGTCTTCAAATGAGAATCTGGTTTGACCTGCATCCTGGTTATTTGCAAAGCCTGATTAAGGGTTGGACATTGACTAGATTAGTTTTCTTCTCATAAAAAAGAAAGGAAAAGTGCCAGCTTTAGGAAGACAGAGCCTATGTGCATATCTTTTTCTCAGAGGAGCATTGCATTGCCTTTAAGATTCCTTAAAGAGGACCCTTCACCACCCCAAATATATTAGACTCCACATATTATGATGTAGGGGCTTGTGTACTGATTCAGGGGCACCTTAAATTTTGCTCCTAGCCCCCACCGTTCCCGAGATAAAAGCCCCGGACTATTAAATGCCTGGGATTGTCAGAGAGGGGGAGCTGCAGCACGGGAGTGGGGGCGGATGGTGTCAGAGAAGAACTTCCTTATGTACTGTGAAGTGCAGAGTGATCTCACTATGCTAGTGCTAGCGGACCACTCTGCCTCCTGTGCGCTCCCGGAATCATCGTCTGGCTGTGTGATCACTTAGTTGCAGCTGCTTAACTCGGCACATAGAACATAGGGGGATCTCACAAATAACAAGCTGTTTTTAGAAAAAAATAACTTTGCTTAATTTTTTCCTCATTTTGTTCACTGTGTAGGAAAAATAATTTTAATTTAAATGATCATCTTCATTCTATAGGATCAAAAATACACTCCAATGTAAACCTTATCAAAAAGCGGCCTAACAGTAACAGGCAGTTTTCTAAATTATGTTGGTTTCTTTTGGATCAGTTCTACCTTTATGTATTTTTTATGAAGCTCTACCTAAAACTTTACCTAAATACTTTCTGTTCTGTAGAACCACAAAGCCTCTTCCAATGCAGATTGATGGGGAACCCTGGATGCAGCCACCATGCACAGTAAGAATGCGCTGTCATGCACATTTTATCTGCATTTATTATTTTCTTTATTGGTGGGACCAACTGCTGAGATTACTGTATAAGTATAGCACAGCACCTCTCTCATCTCTGCACTTAGGCTATTTATATTCCCGGTTTATTCACACTGGATTTACTAAAAGGCTCCAGCCTCTTAATCAATTCCAAAAGAGCGGTTCGCCACTGGCTACTTCTTCCCGCCAGGTTTGACTGGTTAAGACCAAGTCATACCTGGTCTAAAATCAGGACCAATCTGATCACTATCTGACATGAAATCTGAATAAACCCGTAAATCCTGTTTTAGGTCAATTACCAAAAATTATTAAAATTATTTATATTTGCCAATTGCCAGAATAATGAGAGGGAGAGTGACTTTAATAAGAAAAGTTTACATACATTAGTATTTGGTACCATTGCCCTTAAACGGTATGACGTGGGTCAAATGTTCTGGATATCTTTCTACAAGCTCCTTCTCAATACCAAAATTAAGACATTGGGGCACATTTACTTACCCGGTCCGTTCGCGATCCAGCGGCGCGTTCTCTGCACTGGATTCGGGTCCGGCCGGGATTTAATAAGGTAGTTCCTCCGCCGTCCACCAGGTGGCGCTGCTGCGCTGAAAAGCATTTTAACGCGCCGGAATTCACCGAGGCCGTCTGAGTGAAGGTAAGCGGGTCCCGAGCGACACATTTTCGGTTCTTAAATGCGCGGTTTTTCCGAATACGTCGGGTTTTCGTTCGGCCACGCCCCCCGATTTCCGTCGCGCGCATGCCGGCGCCGATGCGCCACAATCCGTTCGCGTGCGCCAAAATCCCGGGGCAATTCAGGTACAATCGGCGCAAATCGGAAATATTCGGGTAACACGTCGGGAAAACGCGAATCGGGCCCTTAGTAAATGACCCCCAGTGTCTTATATTCATTTTTGCTCATAAAAATGCACTGGGTCTAATTTTCCATCTGATCCAAAAACTCATAATGCTATAAATAAATGAATATAACAAAATGTCATTAGCCACAAAATGGAGCTTAAATAGTTAGATTTTTTGATTCACAAAATGTTATGGCCTCTCTAAAGTAGGCGGAATTATCACCAAGATGGCTGTCACTGGAAACTACAAGTCTCATGATCCTTTAGTTTTCAATAATCTCTCCTCCCTCTTATGCTCTGCTCTCAATGATGATCTAACAGACAGTCCTGCTGTTACCATAGTAATGATGTGTAACTGCCATCACGGCTCATTACCTCACCAAGATGACATCTCACCACAACACTGGCCACACTGGATGCACAGCAACCAACCAACAACAGCCAAACGTAGTGATGATCACATGACCTGCACAGGCAGGTGCAGGCCATGTGATGTGGACATGTGACCAGCAGCCATCTTCTGTCCTGTGTCTGTTCCACGCAGAGAAAATCAACGGACTGATTGAAGGGCCAGTAGCATTTTAATTCTTCATTACAGTCTATGTCAGCAGCATTTTTCTGCTAAGGGGAGCAACATTTTAAATGACAACTAATTACATATTAGCTTATATTTTTAGAACCCAGTTGTATATGAATTATGCTTATTCCTGGAATACCCCTTTAAAGACCTTCATGTCAACAAATTCTTTAACATCCTTTTAACAGTTCCTGAATTCCATCAAGAATTTATGAACAAAAAGCAACATTTCATCAAAGACAGGCAAATCATCATTTTATGAAACATCATCAAACCCTGAATTTTCGAATTTCATGACTCTCTTTCTTTAGAATTATTGGCCAAAATCTCTCATGGTAAGCACTTTCCTTAAAGGAAACCTACCACGAGGAATCTACCATCAGAAGTAGATCTGATGGTAGATTCCTCCTGCCTACCTCTGCCCTAATCTGTATTTTAATAATCCTGGAACATAACCGAACTTGTTAAAAACTTTATTTTAGTAATGGTGGCTTAGTGGTTAGCATTACAGCAAAGAGTTTGTATGTTCGATCCGTGCACCTGTTTTTGGAAATTGCACCCAAGGATGAACTTGACTAGTGCAAGTCCACAGGTCCCTTCCTGATATCTTGTTCCTCAGATGTGCCTTCAAAAACATCCTGAGCTTTACTTAGATGATGCCAATAAAACTATTCGAAGCTTCCAACTTTTGACTTGACTAGGCAAACAAATAATATGGTTAATGCTAATTGACCTAAAATTAGACATTTTTATTCCGATTTCTTGTCAGATAGTGAGAAAAACAGGCTTGTTTCTTGTGCCTTTTATATATAGTGTATGTAAACGTCTAATTTCAGCTGTACTAATGGAGTGGACTGGATCTCTTTATATTCATTTTCTTGTTTCCTGTAGCAAAGGCTCTCCTTTTATTTTATTTAAAGGAAACTGACATCAGGTTTTGACATTTCAACCTAATGGCAAATTCCTCTAGCTTATTAGTCACTGATCATACATTTTTTTGGTAAAAAAGTCACAACGCATGGGCAGTGATATGGCAAAGCCTCAGTGAACACTCAACTGGTCACTGCACGTATCTGGAATCGGGGGCAGATAACCAGGTGCAGGATTTTGACTGAGAAGCCAACTATATGTCAGGAAGGTAGAGAGCGAGGAACAATTCAAGAGAAGTATTCCTGATCATGACGTCATGATTTGGACAACTTGCTGTACCGCCCAAATGACGCAAGGGGCTTCACTAGATAGGAGCCCTGAATGGCGCTAGAGACTTTTTTGATTTTGGTTCAGTGACTAGTAATCTACAGCAACCTGTCATTATATTTCAAAACCTCATGACAGATTCCCTTGAAGAACCTCTTTCAGTGGTTCTGTCACTTTTGGTGGTAGAGTACATCCAGTGCTCTTTCCAAAAAATAAACAACCTTATTTAACCCTTTTGTGCACTAGGATGCAATAGTACGTCCCTGTGGGATGTATATGTCAACTGTATGTTAACCCCTTCCACACTGTAGTCAAGCATGACCGCATCATGTAAGGGTCTTCCCTGTAGTGATCTGATCCCCTGTGTCTGCCAGGTGCCCCGGGGATGCCTGATGTCTCCGGCAGTCAGAACTGCTTCGGGTCTGTGTGTTAACTGCATGAAATGTCAACTCTCCCTTTACTAATCCATCCTATCTGTTATCTGGCAAACAGCTGATATATACCAAGCTCCAGGCTTGGCTGCAGTCTTTTTCACCTAGGACCCTGTAAATAAGATGGCGGCTGATGGCTGGTTCAAGCAGCAACATCGTTGTTTAGTAAATTATTTATTAAATTATTTTTATATTGTTCCCTTATAAAGAATGGCTGGACCATTATACAACCTCTTGTGTCACCCCCTCATCCTCATAGTCTGTAAGCTCTTGTGAGCAGGGCCATCACTCCTATTGTTCTATATGACTGTTTGTTCTTTGTAATGTAATATAGTTGTATATGTCCCCTATGATTTGTAAAGCGCTACGTAATTTGATGGCGCTATATAAATAAAGATTATTATTATTATTATTATTATTATTATTAACTGTCTGAGCATGCGTGAGCCCCGCCAGACAGTTTACACTGCTCTACAATGAATTAGTATTGTAGAGCATTGTATTGGACTTGAAACAGCGATCAGAGCATTGCTAGTTCAAGTTCATGTTTGTATAAGTAAAATACGTTTTAAAAAAATGTAAAACATTAAAATAAATAAATAAAAATATAAGCCCCTAAGATGTCACTTTCCCATACAAATACTTAATCCCTTACCGACGGGTCCTTGTGAATGGAGAGGGCTCATGGGCTGAGCCCTCTCCATAGCTGGTAAGTCTTTGCTACATATTGCAGCAAACACTTACCGGTAAAACCCGCGATCGTTGCTAGCCATTTTGCCGAGGATCGTCGCTCTTCATGACGTCACCGGAAAGCGGCGATCCATCGCCATGACAGCCTTGGGTCTTCCGAAGTCCTGAGGCTGACTCGCGTTAACCCTATCATTACAATGTGCTATCAGCACAATGTACTGAATGAGGAGGAAATACTGTAGTATGACAGTATATGATAGGAACGATCAGACAACCTAGGTTTAAAGTGCCCTAAAGAGAAAATTAAAAAACCTAAGAATTTAAAGCACCCCCTTTTCCCTAGAACTGATCTAAATATAAATAAACAGTAAAAATCAAAAACACATTAGATATCGCCACGTCCGAAAATGCCCGATCTATCAAAATATAATAACGGTTTTTCACTGCGTTTAACCCCGTAACGGAAAATAGCAACTAAAGTAAAAAATGGCACTTTTTTGACATTTTGAAAAATATAAAAAAAATCAATAAAAAGTGATGAAAAGGTAGTACAGTCCTAAAAATGATAGAAATTAAAACGTCATCAAAAGTTGCAAAAAATGACAACACCCACAGCTCCGTACACCAAAGTATAAAAAAATATATTGGCGCCAGAAGATGGCAAAATCATAAAAAAAAATTTGGTATCCCCATAATCGTAACGACCCTGTCATGTCATTTAGGGCGCACAGTGAAAGCTGTAAAATCCAAGCCTACAAGAAAACGGCACAAATGCGTTTTTTCACCATTTTCATTGCAATTGGAATTTTTTTCCCACTTCCCAGTACACGACATGGAATATTAAATACAGTCACTATGAAGTGCAATTCGTTACGCAGAAAACAAGCCATCACACAGCTCTTTACATGTAGAAATAAAAAAGTTATAGATTTTGGAATGTGGGGAGTGAAAAATAGAAATGAAAAAACAAAAACAGGCCAGGTTGTTAAGGGGTTAATAAAGTAAAAAAAATGCTCTAAATAGTGATTAAAAAAGTGTCACATATTCTAAAATAAGACCACTAAAATGAACAACATTTTCTCCAAATTAGTTTTTATTCAGTAAAATTTGGCAGAAAAATCTATAGAAATGAGGTATTTTTTTTAATTGTGGCGACCCACAGAATAAAAATAATATATTATTATTGGTATGGTGAATAGCCAAAAAAACAAAACAAAAAAATCTTACCAAAATTTGATGAATTATGTACTAGAAAAGTTCATTTCATGTGGCAAAAAATAAGCCCTTATATGTCCACGTTAAAAAAAATAAAAAAGTTATAGCCTGTACAATTTGACAATACAAATCTGCTCTGGATGGCACTCCTTTCATTCTATGCCCGGCCGTGCACCCATACAGCAGGCACCACCACATATGGGGCATCAGTGTACTCAGGAGAGATTGGGTATCAAACGTTGTAGAGCTTTTTGTCATTTAACCATTGCAAATGTTTCATTTTCCGCCCAAAATGAATGTATTGTCCAAAAATACTATAATTTTTAGACTGTACCTCCATTTTGTTTTAACCCCTTTAAAACACCTAACGGGTTAAAAAAAAATTCTTAAAAGTGGTTTTTCATACGTTAAGGTGCGTAGCTTCCGCAATGGGGTCATTTACAGGTCTTGCTATTATTTAGGCCACTCACAGTCATTTGAAAGTTGAGCAGGTCCTTATAAATACAGAGTTTGGAGATTTTCCAAAAAATTCTAAGCCTCATGACATTCTAGTAAAATACATGGAATCTTACAAAACCATGCCAACATAAAGCAGACATTAGGGAGATGTAAGTTATGAATTAATTTGGGTGCTATGACTATCTGCATCAGAAGTAGAGAATTTAGAACTTTCAAATTTTCCGTTTCTTTCATAACTAAACATAAAAGATAGCATCCAAATTTTTAAACTAGTACAATGTGTCACGAGAAAACAATCTCAAAATTACACGGGCTACATGTGAAAAATGGGGCCATGTCTTGAAGGGCTTAAAAAAATATTTCTTTTTTTTATGGGTGGCTGAGTGAGTAGCACTTCTGCCTTGCAGCGCTGGAGTCCTGGGTTCGAGGCAACATCTACAAAGAGTTTGTATGTTCTCTCCGTGTTTGCGTGGGTTTCCTCCCACACTCCTAAAAACATACTGTTTGACATGCTCTGTGCAGCGCTGCGTAATCTGTGTGGGCTATATGAATAAAGAATTCTTATTATTTATTTATATGGTTACTTTTCTGTTTCCTAATTGGTTACATTCTGTCTTCCAGATTAAAATCACACACAAGAACCAGGCACCAATGCTGCTGGCCCCTCCACCGCGTTCCTCAAGCTTCTTTTCTAAATAATAGATAAGGCGTGAGATACTTTATATCTACTTCTACTGTAGACAGCAATCAACCATGGATCATAAGCTTACAGCCTCAGATTCCTCTTCTAACCTGACTGTAGGGTTGGCCTCCAATCCATTACCAATGCTTCTGACCATCTCATCCAGAGCATCAGAGAAGTAATATATATATATATACTATATACTGTATGATAGAAAATAACAGAGACTTATAGCAGGTTATGACTCTCTAGATGCTCATTTAGCATGTTTCCCTTCCTCCAACCTTACCCTTGAAATATTATAATGCTGTATTGATAACCTTGTAGAAGCAATTTTAGTATAAGATTATATTTTCCAGGACAGATATGATCCATACAGATTGTATGTATGTTTACAATATCTGATATTTTTAGACAGTATGAATAGGAAATAACATATTATATATGAACTTTCCATCATGTGTAGTATAGAGCAACATAATATGGGAACACTTACTATCTTTTATTGCAGTTGAAATGGGTACGGACCACAAACTTGGGTCAACAGATCATGTTGCACTGTTTTTATTTATAATTTTTTTAACTTATGATGCTTATATTGAGAATGAATATAAATGTTGCCAAGTTTGATTTAGAGAATAATGTAAGCATTAAGAAATAAAACAATACAACCTATACCAGTGATTCCTGGTTATAAGAAATTCCTTGTCTTGTTCACTTTTTTCTCCAACATTCAGGGGCGCACCTGCCATGAGGCGAGTTGAGAATCTCGTCTCAGGCGGCACGCCTCCTGCTGAACCGAGGGGGCGGCTCCGTGCTCCCACCAGCCGCCTGCACCGTTCTCCTGCCCGCCCCATTCTCCGACTTGCGCTCCGGCCGTCACCAAGGCTCCATGCGCCAGCCGGCACAGAGCTGCTGCCCCTCCCTTCTGCCGGCCGACACGCACCGAGCTCCCGTCCGCATGGCCTCCGGCCAGCACCATCCTCCCGCCCGCGCCCACTCCCCCTTGCCTGCCGGAACCAAGCTGCCGGCCGCACATGCTACTGCTCGTCGGCCATAACCATGCGACCGCCTGCAGGCCACCACCATTCTCCTGCCCGTGCTCCCACCGGGACCGAGCTCCTGGCCAGCACGCACCGATCTTCAGGCCGTCCAGCACCGAGCTCCAGTCCACACACTGGACTGTCCGCTGGCACCATGGGACCGTCTGCTGGCCTGCACCGAGTGCCCGGCCATCGGTCTCCCCCACTGTCAGGACCATAAAGGAAGGTAAAGTAACTTTATCTGTGCTTACATATATGTGTTTGTGTATATATGTGTGTGTATGTATGTGTTTATGGGTATATGTGTGTATGTGTGTATCTGTGTGTATATATTTGTGTGTGTGTGTGTATAGATGTTTATGTGTATGTATATGTGTGTGTAAATATGTGTATATATATATGTATTTGTATATATGTGTATGTGTGTGTATATGTTTGTGTATATAAGTGCATATGCTGTATGAGTGTTATGTATATTCTGTATATATGTGTGTGTGTATATGTATATTTGCTGTATGTATGTGCAGTGTGTGTTTATGCTGTATATACTGTTTGTATATGTTTGTATATATGCTGTATGTATCTGCAGTATTTGTGATATTTATCAGGACTTCTATTTGTTACTACATGGCGGTACACTGTATGCATTTTATACTACATGGCGGTACGCTGAATAAATTTTTTACTACACGGTGGTATGCCGAATGCATTTTATACTACATGGCGGTATGCTGTATGCATTTTATACTACATGGCGATATGCTGTATGCATTTTATAGTACATGGCGGTACGCTGTATGCCTTTTATATTACATGGCGGTACGCTGAATGCATTTTTTACTACACGGATGTACGCTGAATGCATTTTTTACTACACGGATGTACGCTGAATGCATTTTTTACTACACGGTGGTACGCTGAATTTTTTTTTGCTACATGGCGGCATGCTGTATGCATTTTATACTACATGATGGTGCATTGTATGCATTTTATACTCTATGGCGGCACGCTGTATGCATTTTACGGTGTTTTATTTTAACACCAAATCAATATGATGGATCTTCTTCTGACACTCCCAGATATATTACATTACATATATGGGGGGGGGGGGCGTCTCTCTATGGCTCGCCTCAGGCAGCAGAAAGGCTTGGTTCACCCCTGCCAACATTCACCTGTGTTTCATTTAAAGACAATTGAGCTCATTTAGATATATATTTTACAGTCAAACTTGGATTTTCTGGTTGTTGAGTAATTTTTTAAAAAAGTTTTATTATCATTTATGAAGTTTTACATCGTTATTATGTCTTTGTTTCTCCGACATATGAAATGTTTATTATTTTGTTGTTTTCGTCTATCTTGGATTCTTTTCCTGACTTGGATTATGCCACTTCCTGGTGACCCCCTGAGAATTATTTTGCCTTTCAGTTATTTAAAACAACAGGATTTCTGTTTGGATTGTACCATACAGACAGTACACAAGGTGGGTGATAAGACAGGCTTCTGTCACAAGGGTAGGCTATTTGCACATGTGCAATTCCAGGACACACATAACAGAGGCAATGGCAGTCTGTGTGTCCTCAGAGTGTGAGGTCCACTCAGGCACCATGACAGTAGAAAAAGACGACTTGTGCCAGAAACACGGGCAAGAATAGGAGCCGCTTCATAATTTATGATTCAGACAGTCAAACTCGCACAGGAGACTATGGAAACTACAGACATGTATTAAAACAACGTCCTTGTTTACTATATGTAGCGTTATGCAGTAAAAGATGATGACTCCTGATTATCCTCCAGGGACATCGATGGAGGAAGCCACAGCATGCCAGGAAATCCTATTCTATTTACAAAGAAGGCATAGAATTCTATGCCTTCTATGTAAATAAAGCCTTTCCTGGCGTGCTGTGGCTTCCTCCATCGATGTCCCAGACTACAGGTTCAGGTACCAGAACCTTTGGCTGCGAGCACCCAACTATATGAACTCACGTGCAGGTTTTGGATTGCTGTCTTTCTTTCCTTCTTCTGGATTATCCTCCTAAGACATCAGACAGACATGGTACTACACATGGGATGCTCTCCTGAGGATTTATAATAGACTGAACATAAATATAACTAAATCAACTGTGTCTGATTAAAGCAGAGGGAAGGTTACACTGCATGGGAATTAGTCTTTCTGTACATAACTTCTGTTATGTACAATGCACTCAGGTAAGGAGTGGAGTGCATCTTTAATTCACTGTACTGATATATGTACAGTTTGTATTGTTGCCAAGTGGCATATTTCAGCGGTATGTAGCAGCATGGGCAAGTTAACACAACTGTGTGTTCTTGCCATTAATAGTCAATTGCCATTTGATCACTTTTTATTGAATTTTTTATATTTTTCAAAATGGCAAAAAAATGCCATTTGCGACTTTGGGCACTATTTTCCGTTATGGGGTTAAACGCAGTAAAAAAAACATTCTTATATTTTGATAGATCGGGCATTTTCGGACGCGGCGATACCTAATGTGTTTATGATTTTTACTGTTTATTTATATTTATATCAGTTCTAGGGAAAGGGGGTGATTTGAATTTTTAGGTTTTTTTAATATAATTTTTTATTTTTTATTTTTTTTTATTAAAATTTTTTACTATTTTTCAGACTCCCTAGGGTACTTTAACCCTAGGTTGTCTGATTGATCCTACCATATACTGCCATACTACAGTATGGCAGTATATGGGGATTTTGCACACCATCTATTACAATGTGCAGATCGCACATTGTAATAGATGGTCTAAAACATGATAGCCTCGGATCATTGTGTGATCCGAGGCTGTTATGGCAACGGATCGCCGCTCCCCGATGGCGTCACGGGGAGCGGCGATCGGAGCCAAGATGGCGGCGCCCACGCGCCGCCGGCTCGTTAATGACGCCGGCAGCTTTGCCGGCGGTGATGAAAGGGTTAAGGGTACAAGCACCGATCGCGGGTGTTAGCGACGGGTGCTTGCTTCATTGTGAAGCAAGCACCCCGCGTGTATGAAGAGGGCTCAGCCCGTGGACCCTCTTCATACTACCCCATGCGCAATAAAACGTACAGGTACATCTTATTGCGCTATGGGGTTAAAAGAACCCAAAAAACAAATTGACCCCCAAAAACTAAATATATTTTCATAAACTGCCATTAGAAAGCATTTCCCCTATCCCTACATTGTCCCTCTACCTGCCTGTAAACAAAAACAGTTCTAAAGTTGTATGCAAATGACCTGAGAGAGGTCCAATGAATCATTATCCTATTCAGCTTATTCATGAGTGGTAGGCATAGCCACACCCCCAGTGCTTGACTGACAGCCTGTATAATGATGTGCTTCCTAGTGCTGGTGGCCACGCCCCCTGCAGCCGGTGTGTGTATGAGATACTCCTATACACATGACTGACAGCCTGTATAATGATGTGACACTCCTAGTGATGGCTCCTCTATGTGCTTTCTGGTTCTGGCGGCCACTCCCCTTGCAGCCTGTATGTGTATGATATACTCCTATACACATGACTGACAGCCTATATAATGATGTGACATTCCTGGTGCCCCCTGCAACCTGTGTATATGAGAGATACAACCGATACAGGATCCAGCCATGTGTACGTGAGGAAAGTGCGAAAGTGATGTCGGTGTCTTTTCATGTATATGGGAGAACACAGCATGTCAGGTACTTGTGTAGCCTATGCCTGTGTCTCTCACATGTGTATAGGAGAACACAGCATGTCTGGTACTTGTGTAGCTGATGTCTGTGTCTCTCACATGTGTATAGCAGAACACAGCATGTCAGGTACTTGTGAAGCTGATGTCTGTGTCTCTCACATGTGTATAGGAGAACACAGCATGTCAGGTCAGGGCAGCCATCAGGAAATTCGGGGCCCCATACAGCAAAAGTGTCTGGGCCCCAACACACCCCAAAGCCGAACAAGCCTCCTGCCCCCCGCAGTGACCTTTCACAAACAGGGTTTGAGGCCTGTTGCTACGACAAGGCACACTCTTCTGGTAGATTGCCAATAGGAGTCATACTTTTGGTCAAGTATATTTATTATAGTGCAAATATGGCATCAAAAACTAAAGCATGGTGAACAGTAAACATATAAAAGTGTTTAACAGACAACATATAACAAATATAACATTATAAAGTGCAATTGCTAGGGCCGCCACTATCTTTTAATGTTTTAATAAAGAATTGTGTTAATTACCAGTGGGGGTGCTCCAGTGCACCTAAGGGCTCTTTACGTCACCCTGCCACCAGTCCTGAGGTAATCTGAAGTCCTGGTACCTGTGCCTGCTCAGCAACCTCTGTGAATCACTGCATAAGGGTCAGGACTTCATATTTCCTCAGAACCAATGGGAAGGAAAAGAAGGAGCGTTCATTGCATGCCCCAAGGAAACCTAAAGTCCCTGCACCTGCACACTGATTCACAGAGGCTGCTGAGCAGGCACAGGTATCGGGATTTCGGATCACCGCAGTCCGCAGGACTGGCCGCTGGGTGACATAAGGAGCCCTTAGGTGCACTGGAGCACTCCCACTGCTCCTAAGCTGGTAATTAACATAATTCTTTATAAAAGCATTAAAGGATAACCATAGAGGCCATTTTGATGGAACTTACAGTGCTGAAGTCAGGGTCATCAGGTGCATAGCATGATACCTTCAGGTACTATGCTGTGCACCTGGTGCTCGATTCCCTTTAAACAAGGGATATATATAAAGACAAAATACTCATGTACCACACTATAAAAATAACTTTATTAGATGCATGCATCTATAAGTGTGTAGTCACAAGAATGCCAATAAATAAGCATCAGCATTCAATGGATAAAGTAAATGCAACAATGTTTATAAATATATGTAAACTTCACCATAGGTGTAAACAAAAAATTAAACCAACTCAAATCACTTTGAGCCTCTATTGCAACAAACAGTTGGTCCCAGCAGCTCCAAAAAAGTGTACAGTTGGTGCAACATGGTCCTTGTGCTGACTGCATCACAAGGACTGCACTTCTCACATCATAACCCATATATGATGCAGGGAGCTCTGAGCACTTGGAGCTGCAGTGAACTGTAATGACATTGTTTGTCTTTACAGTGCACTGCCACTCCAAGCACTGTGGAATTCCTTGCATTATAACTGGCTTAGGGTGCAGTCCTTGTGACGCGGTCAGCAAGGACCATGTTCTACAAACTATACTCTGGCCTGAAGCCACATCAGCTAGATCTTGGCAAAGTAACCGCAAATTCAGATTCACGGAGCAATCAGTCTTCTTACTTTCAGATTTGCAAAATCTTTTATCAAATTCCGCTACCTGTTCAGAAAATGCTGAAAACTTTACTAACAATTAACATCCCTACAGACAGCTCCCTGACACTGTGTGACTGACTACAGGATCTGGGAGTCATTAGTGGCATCTAGTACCTTATAGATGACAATCTCTTCCATCAGGAGGACTTTATTCCGGGTTCTCCAATCCATGACGTATCACAGGTGAATTCACAGCTGGATATCTTCAGCTCCGTGCAGCATCTCCACCCGGCGTCCCTAAAAATACCACAGTCACTTACAGTATAAAGTCTCCTGGATAACAACACTGCGCTCCTAAATAACCCTCACAACACAAGTGACCGCACGCTACCCCACATAGAACACATCCCCTCATTATTGATATGCTGCCCCCCCCCACAATGATTTATTTGATATGCTGCCCCCCACAAGGAATGAAATGATATGCTGCCCCCCCACAATGAATAAAATGATATGCCGCCCCCTCCCCCACAAGGAATGAAATGATATGCCGCCCCCCACAATAAATTAAATGATATGCCGCCCCCCACAATGAATTAATTGATATGCCGTCCCCCCCCACAATGGATTAAATGATATGCTGCCCCCCCACAATGGAATAAATGATATGCTGCCCCCCCACAATGGAATAAATATGCTGCCCCCCACAATGAATTAAATGATATGCCGCCCCCCCCCACAATGGATTAAATAATATGCTGCCCCCCCCCCCACAATGGATTAAATAATATGCTGCCCCCCACAATGGATTAAATGATGTGCTGCCCCCCCACAATGGAATAAATGATATGCCGCCCCCCCCCCACAATGGATTAAATAATATGCTGCCCCCCCCCACAATGGATTAAATAATATGCTGCCCCCCCCCACAATGGATTAAATGATATGCTGCCCCCCACAATGAATTAAATGATATGCTGCCCCCCACAATGAATTAAATGATATGCTGCCCCCCACAATGAATTAAATGATATGCTGCCCCCCCCCCCACAATGAATTAAATGATATGCTGCCCCCCCCACAATGAATTAAATGATATGCTGCCCCCCCCCCACAATGGATTAAATGATATGCTGCCCCCCCACAATGAATTAAATGATATGCCGCCCCCCACAATGGATTAAATGATATGCTGCCCCCCCCCCACAATGAATTAAATGATATGCTGCCCCCCCACAATGGAATAAATGATATGCTGCCCCCCCACAATGGAATAAATGATATGCTGCCCCCCCCCCACAATAGAATAAATGATATGCTGCCCCCCCCCCCAATGGAATAAAATGATGTGCTGCCCCCCCACAATGGAATAAATGATGTGCTGCCCCCCCACAAGGAATTAAATGATGTGCTGCCCCTCCACACTGAATTATTTAATATGCTGCCTCCTCCCCCACCATGAATTATATAATGTTCTGCCCCCATATTTTAATAAGCCCCCACCATGTTTTTACTGCTATTTGATTTAAAAAAAAAAAAAACTCGTACTCACCTCAGGCTCCCACATCTTCTTTCTTCAGCCCGCGGCCAGGCAGGAAAGGGTGCGCGGCCGCGTGATGACGTCATCGCGCGGCCGCGCATCCTAATTCATGGAGCGATGTGGCCGGAAGACAACCCCGGCGCACATCGCTCCAGTAATAGTGCTCGAGCGGCCGTTTCCGGCCGCATCGAGCACTATACAGTGACGGGCAGGAGCTTCCGGTCCGGACGGACGGAGGTCCCTGCCCGTCTACCGTGGAGAGTGTCGGGGCCTGCCGGGGCCCCAGCAGGAGCATGAATATCGGCGCTATTGGAGCGCCAGGACGGGGGCCCCCAACCAATAAATCCGGATCCGGGGGCCCGGCGCTAGCGCTCCAATAGCGCCAATGATGATCCGGCTCTGCTCATGGCAGATGCGGCCCTGCGGGCCCCCCCCTAGTGTCTTAGAGTCCGGGCCCCATAGGGCAGTACCAGTTGTACTGCCCTATCGGCGGCCCTGTGTCAGGTACTTGTGTAGCTGATGTCTGTGTCTCTCACATGTGTATAGGGGAACACAGCATGTCAGGTACTTGTGTAACTGATGTCTGTGTCTCTCACATGTGTATTGGAGAACATGTCAGGTACATGTGTAGCTGATGTCTGTATCTATCCCATGTGTATAGCAGAACACAGCATGTCAGGTACTTGTGTAGCTGATGTTTGTGTCTCTCACATGTGTATAGGAGAACACAGCATGTCAGGTACTTATGTAGCTGATGTCTGCGTCTCTCACGTGTATGGGAAAACATGTCAGGTACTTGTGTGGCTGATGTCTGTGTCTCTCACATGTGTATAGGAGAACACAGCATGTCAGGTACTTGTGTAGCTGATGTCTGTGTCTCTCACATCTGTATTGGAGAACACAGCATGTCAGGTACTTGTGTAGCTGATGTCTGTGTCTCTCACATGTGTATAGGAGAACACAGCATGTCAGATACTTGTGTAGCTGATGTCTGTGTCTATCCCATGTGTATAGGAGAACACAGCATGTCAGGTACTTGTGTAGCTGATGTCTGTGTCTCTCACATGTGTATAGGAGAACACAGCATGTCAGGTAGTTATGCAGATGATGTCTGTGTCTCTCACATGTGTATAGGAGAACACAGCATGTCAGGTACTTGTGTAACTGATGTCTGTGTCTCTCACATGTGTATTGGAGAACATGTCAGGTACATGTGTAGCTGATGTCTGTGTCTCTCACATGCAGCAGACACTAGCAATCCTTGTAGGCTGCACTAACAGGTAGTGGTGACAGAATTAGTTACCCCATGACAGGTGTCATTTGTTAAGCTCAGTTAGGCATGTCTATGAGGGACAGTAGGTATTTAGAAAAAATCCTGTACACCTTTGAAGAGTTTGGCCAACTATAACAGGATAACGTCAGTTTCACACTGCCGTTGTCCATCTGTCCACGGATCATTCAGACTCCTGTGTCACGAACCGACAATACTGCTGGGGATGGGACTCATTACTTCATAGCCATATATGATTTCTTCACTAAACATGATTACAATGTTGCTGCTGTTTAACAGTGACGCAGGAACTCCTTACATCATATATCTCTATGACATAGCAGTATTGTCACGGGACTCGCCAGGAGCTGCGGATTCCGGGGCAGCAGGACTTGACTACTTGTGACATTCCATGTCATGCTGGCTTCTGGCGGATAGATGGGGCTGTGCAGTCATTACAACAAATATAGTGTATAGTGTGAAATTTATTTTATTATAACTTTGAAACCAAAGCAGGCATTGTACTTGAAACACTAAGCAAGGGATGTGTCTCCGATGAAGATCATATACTATACACAGTCCAGGTTTTATTACATTTATTGGCAAAACAATGTCAAGCTTGGAATGAAAATGCCTTTTGTCCTCAATTTAGAGTGTAGAATGCACCATGCTCCCATGGTGAAACATTTACAGCCACGTGCTGCTTTTACACATGCTAGATGTCTCTTAAAATGAATAACTGCTTGTCACCCTTCTCTGTACGGCCTTCTGGAACGGAGAATGCTTTACCCTGCATTTGATCAAACCACCCGACCATTTAAGAGGGGGCTGTTTTCCCCACTCAAAGAGCGTCCAAGAGCATTCTGAATGAAGAGACGAAGAGACGGACGGTCGGGGAACCAGTTAGCAGAGGAGTGTTCTGTTCTCAGAGGTGTGTAGCTCTTCAGGTGTCTAAAATAATAGTAAAGAAGGAGGGAAAAAAATATTTAAAAAAGTAGACAATGAAAAATTAGAGAAGAGAAGCCACAAGATCTGGGAGGAACTGGAAAGAAGCAGTTCCCCCCCCCCCCTCCCACCCTTGGGGAACAGCTTCTCCATGTGACCTTTTCAAATATATGAAAACACCCATCACTGGGCTTAGCGACGCCCCCTGCTCCTCTACAGCCAATCCCGAGTGTGGGGAGTTATTCATACATTTGAAAAGGTCACATGTTTCCCGAGGGTGGGGGGAAACTGCTCCTTTCCAGCCCCTCCCAATTGGCAACTGCCTAGTCACACAGCAGATGCTAATGAAAGGTACAATATAACATATCTTTTTTTCTGTAAAACCAATTATACAAAAACACTTTGGCAGTGTATGTACTATGCTCTGTGGGGACTGGGGGAGTGCTAAAAATGGGTCTCCTCGTGACAGGTTCCCTTTAAGAAAGGTATGTGGAATTCTTTGATTCCCAGCAATCACTGAAAATCAGGTTTTCATCCTTAGAATCCATGTAGATGAAATTCTCTCAGCTCCAGGGACATGGCCACAACTATGTTTCTATTTTAATCTTTTTATGCCTCCTAGCCCCATCCTTTTTACTTAATGATTGACATCACCCATAGAAAGAAAGTATTAAAAAAAAAAAAAGAAAATATATATATAACTGGGAAAACATAAAAAATGCCCAGCATAATGAGAGAAATACCACCAATGAAAAAGCATGGACTCACTTGTAAGTGTAAGCTACTGCAGCAACAGCCAGGGCAACCACTAGCACACCGACCGTTACAGCAATTCCATTGACTGAAGATGCGGCACCTGAAGTAAAACACAGTTACATTATGCTGCAAGCATACAAAGATCTGTAAGTGTATTTTAAGTAAATTTATAAATATAAATTTCTGTCTTATATACCACTAGTGATTTTTAAGAATAAACTCTGCAGGCTATGTTATTCAATTGTAGCTACAATACAGGCAGTCCCCGAGTTACGTACAAGATAGGGACTGTAGGTTTATACTTAAGTCGAATTTGTATGTAAGTCGGATCTAAGATCGCGGTCCCGTTATAACAGTATAACAGATTCTGTGCGCATAAAGAACAAGCCGCTGGTATAACGCGACCGCGATCTTAGTGATGCAAGTGGAGGGGGAGGTAACTAAGGACGCAGTCACGCGATACCTACAGCTTGTAAAGCGCTTCCGTGCGCATAAAGAACAAGCCTTGGTATTGTGTGACTGCGTCCTTAGTTACCTCGCCCTCCGCTTGTATCACTAAGATCGTGGTCCCGTAATATCAGTGGCTTGTAAAGCGCACTGGACAAGTGCGCACAGCTACCAGGAGCTGCGCGCTGAAGATATAGTAGGAGGATAGAAAGAGGCTACTGGGCGTGGAGCTTCAGCTCCGGCTACTCCACACCCCAGTAGCCTCTTTCACAAATTTGCATATTAGGGCAATAAAAGATTTAGAAACTTATTGGGCACTGAAGGATTAGCCTTAAAAGGGGCTCCAATGGCATTATTTAGAGGAACCCGCCACCAGATCTACCTTAAAGGAAACGTACCATCTCGGATCTACCTATTAAGTGTCATGATAGTTACATATAACTTCTTAAAGATCAGTTGTACACCACAAACCTATGTAGTAGCTCTGTTAGTTGTCTACAGTTTTATTTTTTTAATAGTCATCAGTTCAAGCAGTAGGAGTAAACAGAAGTATCAGAATGTTCAGAAATAATCAATAACAAACAACTTTAAGGGTTATTGCCCACCCACAAAGCAGATTGCCATGAAGCACCACTTTTTTACAGAGTAAAGGTTTTTATGGTACAATGCATGTTCCTTTATATAAAGCATTTTTAAAAAATAAGTTCATGGTCACCGGTATTGTATTTTAGACTTACCTGACACACTGACTTGTGCACTAGCAACAGCCAAGCTGACATCATCGGTAAGGGACACGTTTACACAGTAGACCCCGGTATCATTGAAAACTTGCCGCAGTACTAGTTGGCAATCAGATGAGGGCTCCACTGGGTTACAGACTGTCTCCTGTGGATTCTCACAGTCTGGGTCAGAAATCACTGTACACACTTGTCTTGGCACACTGTAATAGGAAGTCAGTGTTCAAACAGTTTCTACAATTTTTACAAGTGTTAACATGGTTTTAAAGGGAAACCGCCCCTGATTTTCATTAAAGACAGGTTGCAGAAGCTGATTACAGCTGGATTGCATAGATGTCTTTCTGACTTTTCTAAAAATTTGAATTACAATATAATTGTGTGTTTTAAAATATCTGGTTACCTGACAAAATCCTTCGGTGCAAGTATGTTTTTGTTTGGATGCATTTAAAAAAAAATCACACATGTGACTTGCCTGTGCTGCTCAATCACTCTTCAGCTCTCAGCCCCCACCTTTCTGCTCCTGTACAGCTCCTCCCTCCTGCTCCTCCACCCACACAAGGCCAGAGCTCACAGCCTGGTTAAAAGACATCAGGAAGGGAGAGAGGAGCTGTACAGGAGCACAAAGGTGGGGGCTGAGAGCTGAGGAGTGAGCAGCACAAACAAGGCATTTTGTCAGGAAGCCAGGTAGGTTAAAACACACAATTAAATTGTAATGCAAATGCTGTAAGATGTGTTTTGTGAAAATAAGGTCATCAGTGACAGGTTCCCTTTAAGTTAATAGTAAAGGAATTGAGGTCATCATCTTTGGATTCTAATCAATGGGGAAGTGCCAATTTCCAAATATTCAGAATCTTGAGACCAGATTTCCTGGAGGCTTTTAGCTGCTGTGACAGAGGAGTTTCTAGCAAAGAGTTGAGGGTTTCAAGTATTTCACCCAGCAGTAATCCTCTATTGGTTGGGCTGCATGGTGAGAAATTATTTACACTAAACTATGGGGGGCCTCTCAATCTTGCATCAGCATTTTATGCCCCACACCCTTTGGTACATCCCAAATGTATGAAGAGGCCCCCGCCTCTTTGTCCAATCGTTCTCTTAATACATCCAGCCTGGAGTAGAATTGTGCTATAACAGGCGCAAGCTATAGCTGCTACACCTGATTGGCTTACTCCGGCCCATTCTATGGCTGGACTTGGCCCACTACAAGCCCCTCCATGCCCACTTGCTGTGGAGGCTACTAAAAACTAAGTGACGCTACATATTTATCTACACAAAGGAGAAGCCTAGATCCAAAATTCCTATTAGTCTGCAGCAGTACTTGTATACACATTGCCCTTATTGTCTTCCTCATTTTATTATAATTACCTTCCTTGGCAAGTAACAGTGAGATCCACAGTATTCTCCAGCCCAGCGGCCACCAGTGGCTCCACCTGCACAATCTGTACACTTTCAATGCCAGCTGCAAAAATACAAAATACAGCAAATAAGTTGGTGGCATAAAACCATCACCCCTGCTTCCCATTACACTAGATACTTACAAACAATTTCCAGGTCATTGGCAAAAGTTCCATATCTATACAGTAGGCATCCAACAAATGGTCCCTCAGGTGCCTGGCGCTTGGCAAGTAATAAGACTTCCCCATTTGCTTCTGTGACTGGTACCGAGTCAATGGAGGCAACCAATTCAGTCACTGCAGAGAACAATATTGTATTGTGGCGAAAACAGTTCTTATCAATAGTGAGACCCTAATCCTCCTTATCGTATACAGTAAAATTTGTACATGAGTGTATGAGGCTATCATGGCCCAATTTCCCTGATGACACTGTGCACAGTGGTTAAATATTCTAGGTAGGGCTCTGTATATGACTTTGTCTTAGTGTTATCATTAGGTAGAGAATTGACCAAATACTGCAACACTTGGCCATGCTATAATGCACTACTTTTTCTGTCTCTATGAACCATTGTCACCTTATTGAAATGCACACCTACACTATGGGAACATACCTTCTGCTGGTGCTGGTGTAGAGGAACCTCCTGCAGCCACAGTACTTGGTGTAGTATTTTCCTCAGTAAGTGGTGTTTCAGTTTCTACTGCTTGACTAGGTACAGCCTCGTCAGCTGGCACAGCTTCTGTTATACCTACTGCTGTACCACTTGGAATGACATCCTCAGTAGCTGGCAAACCATCCTCAGCGGGTAAAGCTTCTGTTGCAGCATTCTCCTCATTGACTACAGCCACTTGTGAGGTCCCAGCTTCTGCTACAGGTGTTGGTGCATTTGTTTGATCAATTTCTGGCTCCACAGATGCAGAATCCACATCATTCTCTTCATTTATGGCAGCCTCTGTTACAGGCAGAGTAACTACTACAGCTAGCGACACTGTGGAGTTACTAGGAACTGGCACTGCTGTACCGCTGGGAACCACTGAGGAGAAAAAAGGACCGGTCACTAGAATGTATATTCCTATCTAGGACTACATCTATAGTCTTTAGCTACTATTTTTATCACTGATATTTAATGGTCATATAACCTGCTGCCAAAAATTGCCTAAGATCAGGTTTTAAAGGCAGCATTTTGGTAGTACTTGATGTGGCTCTTCCACCTTTTTATTGCAGAGACTGAAAGCTGTATTAGACACGTAGCATGGGTCAGTAGCATGTGGATGAGTTGTTACTACTGGATAGTACAACATACTGTATTAGCCTTATGTAACAGGCAACAATCCCGTGGCATATATGTCTTTATAAATGGCATTTTTGGCACCCCCTACCTGAGCTTATTTGTCCCCCATATGAAAAAAACAGCTCTGCTAAATCATGGCTGGGTATAGGTTTAAAAGTATAAAAATATAAAATGAACCTACATAAACTGATACGTAGTGTGAGAACATTACATACCACTTAATTGTCCACCATTTGTTGTAGCTCCTGTTGTGGGTTCTGCTTCTGTTGTAGGTTCTGCTTCTGTTATGGGTTCTGCTTCTGTTGTGGGTTCTGCTGGTAATTCTGTAGTGACACCCCCTTGTGCCGTTGGAACCAAAGGAGCAGCACTGCCACATGGAGAAATGGGAATGGCAGCCTGAACAACAACATTTGCCTTGAATACACCAGGGGAAACATAGGTATGAGTAACGCCTGTATTCCGAGTTATAAGTGTACCACTTTTATCTCCAAAATCCCAGGAGAAAGATATGTCAGATGTCTGGAGATAACTGCTTGGGTCATGTAATGCTACAGAGAAGGACACCGCTCTGTTCTGGATGAAGCGCTGGTCCTCCTGGTCCAGATCAAGAACTTGAGATATGGAAACAGAGAATGGTATCTGATCTGTAACAAACATAACTTTGTATCAGAAATATGATCTTAGGTTGACAAAAGCCAGATACAACCTGCAGAAACTTTGTCAAAATTAAACAGCATCCAATGTATACTTTACTGTCCGAGTCAGTACTCAATAATCTATAACATTAACATGAGGACATGTAGCATTACATCAAAAGCAAGCTATAGAAGACATATTTTCACACCAAACATGGAACAGAATTTCATACCAGTTATGGCAAACTGAGAGGATGTGCTGCCAATGGGAATAAATTTTTGACGCCCTCGATAGTGGTACACAACAACATCCATTCTGTATGAGCCAAGTGGGATGCCATCAGTCTCCACTGTTAGATTGGAAGAGGGACCATCAACCACCTGCCAATACTTTCCTAAAATGAATTACAGCTTTGGTTATTCATATGCCACCTTCGAAATGTGCAGTATATTTTGGTTCTGAAATAAAAACCTACCCCATGCTTGCCAAACGTAGACAAATTTGCTGCGTTTCTTCTCAGAATCACGTGGGAAGGGACGGCCATCTGGAAAGGTACATTGGGAACCTTCTGCTGACTCGTCAGGGTAGACAGGTTGACCGGCTGACACCCAGGTACCTACAGAGTTTAGCGCATATAGTAGTCAAACCTGCATTGATTCAAATCTTTTTTTAAGCAGAAATGATACTTACTATTAGTGGTGCAGTTTTGATTCCATACAACCTGTCCATCAGGTAGCACAGTTTGATTTTGGGGAAAGTTAAGCTGGATGTAGAAAGTTGTCTTTGCTCCAGTCAATGTGGGGGCATCATTTTGGATATCAAAGGTTACCTGACCTCCTAATTTACCAGAAAATATAGCAAAACTTGTATTGATGGTACATATCATGGTAAATGGATACATGCATAGTGTTCTAATGCATAAAAGCTGCATATAAACCAAGCATAAATCATATGTACAAAAGTCTTCTGACCTTTCCAACAGTCCCTCTTCTGGGCTTCACTCCCTCTCCAGACAGGGTACATCTGGCTGTTCCATGACTTGAAGGGCAGACGCCTCTTACTTTGTACCTCAAAGGTGCTCTGCTGGATTCTATTTCCAGATCCTAAAACATGTAAAGATGAAATAGTAAATATTAACAAAATACTAGAAATAGTTCATGTCCACCTTTGTGTCACATGCCATCAAAAGCAATATGACTTACTGAAAGATAAAAGGAATCCACGAGTCATATGAGACAGGGGATTAATCACTTTGCTTTATTGTATAACCCCTTATTCTTAGGCAGAATTTTTGGCTAAGTAGTGCCCCTTTGTATCAGCATGTGATGTGTGATCTGGAGTCGTGCTGAGGGGCTCTAGGCAGAGATGGGTCACATGGAAATTCAATCCTTCTTGGAATCCTACATGTGACCCTCAGCTGAGATGTCCAACCTGAGGTTTTAAGGGAATATGGGTAGTAGTCATGTTCTAAGTCATGCAGAAGTATTCACAATCACAAAGTAATAAGACATGACACCTTTAGTATCAAAGAGCTTACAACACTTTAAATCATTTAAGCTTTTCTCGTAAGCATTTCTCCAAATGTTCCAAAAAATGTTTGACTGGATACTGAATTTGGTTCTTTCTTTACTCCAAAAACAATGTGACTCAATAAGTTACCATAGTGAGGTAGAATGTAGCTGCAGCAACTCAATTTACCTGTCTACAAAGTCACTTATTTGACATATATGTGTATATATAGATAATTGATGCATAGTAGGTCTGACACATCTGTTATGGCTTAATACTTCACTATACTGCACAGTGCCACATAAGACAGAAAAGCTGTGAACAACTTTAAGGGCACATCCATACAGTGCTTCATTTACCTATTAAGTAGAAGGAGCCAGTCTACTTCTATACTGTACAACGTTTGCCCATGGGATATGTCTGATACCATAGCTCAGCCAATGCTATATATTGCTTTGGTCAGACATCATTCCATGCAGTAGATTGTGGATTATAGGGTGCCTGATAAGCATAAGACAATGCTGCGCACGTCCAGTTATTTGTACTATCTGGTCTACATTGAACCTAGGAGCTTTGCATTTATATGGTACCATATGACATGGTGTGAATGCTTTTTCCCATGTATCAGTAGTTGTCTTTTTATAAATTATAGAAGCATAATGCTGAACTGAACTATAATCTTTACACTGAGGACACTCTATACATACAAACATATCCTACAATGCTCTTTTATACCCTCTTCACCTTTCCAATGGAAAATGAACAACGCAAGCCGTTTGGGGGTCTGACTGATATTATCCCCACCAATTGTCCCTCAGCTGCAAGAGACTGAATGCAGTAATATTTAAGCACATTCACTGCAAATCGATTCAACGTGACGTAGAAAAATAAGGATCAGGATTATGCTTCCCATAGACTGATGGTTGAGCATGGTCTCCACTGCGAAATTCCATCTCCTCCTCACGCTGTGCACTAAGACTGATATTTGGGGGCTAAGAACCCAATTGTTGTGTCTCTTGAAATTCCTATAAGTGAAGTTTTTTGTGCAGCATATGCTACCATCTTATAAAAACTGCAAATCACTTCGAATTAGCCCTGCTTCTTATGTGCCTAGGCAGGGGCATGACAATTGCCCATTGTATAATACCCCAAATATTGAAGGGCAATATGGGCTGCATTGTGGTATTTGACCATCGCTATAGGTAAATACTTTAGTACAGACTTCAAATTTGTTTGATTCTATTAAAGGCAATTATTCTTATTTGCAAGATTGACATGAGGTAGCTCATTTTTTAAGTTTCTGCCAACGTTTACATCTGTATTTTATAGTCCATTGTGGAACCAGAAGAAAAATGAAGCCAGTGATTTCTATGGACGTTTTAGGATTCAATTTTCTTAGTATGTATCTGTCACAGCCTATTTCCTTCCCTGTTTCCCTTTTCTCTTAAATATAAGTATTTACCACATTTCTGGTCCCACAAAACAAAATTTAAAGAATAAAAAAAAACATACATGAAAGTTAGTTCCTATCTTAAGAACATCGAACTTATAGAAGGATCTCTCTGCCCACGGTGACCTCTGGATGCTGGTAGTGTACTGAACTTTAGCCTTAGGTTGCAAAGATCAGCTATAAGAGTAATCAGAGGTGTCTATAATGAAACTTCATTGTTGGTCCCTGTTCTTATGACAACCCAAAATTAGAAAATCCTATTTTCACAGGGCCAAAACATTTTTTGTCACACTTGCAAAATATACCTTTTCTGACTTACATAAGAACAAACCTACGGAATCATAACCCATGGACTGCCTGTAATTCACAAAAAAACTGAAAGACTACCTTAAGATTTTAGACCAACTGCAGGGTAACTGCAGAAAGCTTTCATTTGTATAGTTCTGAGATCAAAACTGAACAAATGCCATAGTTACACCAGATATGCCAAATGTCAATGAAGTTCTTTTTCTTATTTAAGGAATGTATGTTTATGAGCATGTCTTATGCAGTCCTTAAAATAAGTAAAATATAAAAATCTAGACACTCCGGTGTGATGGAGCCTCCAGGAGAAGTTCTCTTAGTAGTACTCACTGTTCTGAGCCTTTATCCCAGCACACAGCAACCACAGGACAGACAGGTGCCAGATTCTACTCATGTCTCCGGATGCCTTGTTCCCCCAAAACAGGACTCCAGCACAATGAAAGAGGAAAAACAGGGAAGTTTCCTATAAAATACCCAGCAAGAGTTCATTAGCATAATCATGCCTCCCCCGCATGACTTTACACGGATTAATACATTCCTGTTCATTTCACGAGCCTCCCTGCCCCCAGTGGACAGTCATTCTAGACCTCAGGCAAGGTATTTCATGTGATCGCCTTCATCACTCTTATATAAAGTAATAACTATGTGAAGAGGCTGCTTCCATTTGAGTGTAATGGATGGATATGGCTCCTCAGTAAAAAGGGTTTTCCAGGCTAAAACCTTTGATAACACATCAATAGAATATGCCTCCAATATCAAAATAGTAAAAAGGAAACACTAGGCAGCACCACAAACTATAATAGTTCATAAGATTTTGTAAAATCTCATATACAGGGCACACATTTCTTTCTAAACGGAAAGGGTTTCCAGTAATCCTGGGAAAAAAATCAGGGATAAGGATAAGGAAAAAAAGGAAAATATTGGTGCTGTTTTAGCAATTTGTTAAAGAGCACCTCTCAGGTTTATTTGGGACCCTAAACCAACTACAGGTCCTTAGTGTCCAAAATCGGCCTTCTTGAAGTCTTTACAATTAAAAAATATTATTAAAAAATTAAACTTTTATACTCACCCAGATGTGAGTTCCATAGGGCACACATCTACAGATTCAGTGTCTGCGTCTCCTCTCGCAATGCGGGATGTGGAGCCGGGACAGTATCCCGACTTAACTGTGCATGTGCCGTAGTAACAACGCTTGCACAGCGATGCTGAGGTATCATACACCAGCTTCACTTCCCAAAACACACAACAGCAGTGGGAAGGAAGAGACAAGGTGAGCAAAACATTTCTTTTTTTCTTCCAAATTCATAAAAATCAAACAGGGCGTTTGGGGACACTTAACCTCCAGTCCATTAGGTATAGTGTCCCAAATCACCCTTTAAGGACAGAATCATTTTCACCAAAAGATTTTCTGTGCCACATTTATCAAGGGTTGCGCTGCGTAATCTGTGTTTGCTATATAAATAAAGGAATTATTAATATTGATTATTAAGGGTTTTAGACAGCTGTCAGACACTTTCACAACTAAAAGACAAAGAGGTTGGCTTTTCAAGGAAAAGCCTGTGTGCCAAAAATGATTCCAATGCTGCACATTTTTGGCGAAGCATTCTGTCATAAACTAAGCCAACTTATAGGAGGTGCATAGTAAGACTAGACTATTGCTCCTCCAATTCCATTGCAGTGGGAAGAAGCTGTGCCAAAATGCATTTAGACCTAAAACGCTTGTTTTTGGTATTAGCCAACAGATGTTTTATTTATTTACCGGCACGTGTCACAATTCTCGATCATAATTGTTTGGATCTAAACACATCTGCGATAGTGAGAGGCTCCTCCCAGCTGCGCAACACTATCGGAACGTGTGACCGCAGCATCGGGGTCCCTGGTTTATCATTATGGATTTTTTTCCTTTAAGCTCAGACCTGCTTCACCTGCTGATTTACACATCACTGAGCCACTGCTAATGAGAGGCTTTTGCCCTGATTGGAGGTCATGTGATCCTTTGATGCCTCTGAACTGTGACATGATGCCTGTATAATCTGTGTGCTACCTTCTTTTTATCTCCCACAAGTACAAAGCATGCCTGTGTGGCAATCAGTCACATTGAGGTCTTAGCCCCCACTGGCTAAAAAGGCACAAAGATCACATATTCACAGGAAGATGCTCTGCAACATTATATGTAATGGATTTCTATAAAAATAGAATTACAACTTTTGTCACTAAAACGAAGACCCTCATCTCTGGATATTGTGGGGGTGTCCAACAATATTAAAAAAAAATCTTGTGGGGGAGGAGAGGGGGTGGCTGTACAAAACAGAGCCATGTTAAAAGGGGCATGGCAGCTCGGCTCCAACTCCTTACACCCTTTGAGGCGGGCTGAGGATCTGTGCCCTGTAAACAAACAGGAGCAGGGCACCGGGAGACGGCGGCGCGCAACACCAGAAGGACAGCAAGCAGAGATCTTGAAAACCATGAAGAATAGGTGCAGAAAGTATTTTGGAAATTGTATAACTTTTCCTTACTCGTTAAAAGTGGACAACCCCTTTAAATACCACCACTAGGAAGCACAATTTGTTATGCAGGAAACAAGCCCTCATACAGCTCTCTACATGGAAAAATAAAAAAGTTATGGATTTTTTGAATGTGGGGAGTACATGTATGGCGCAGAGCTTGAAGGGGTTAATATTCCATGCCATGTACTGGGAAGCCTGAAAAAAAAAATGCCAAATGTGGTGTAATTGACAAAAAAACATTTGCGCCATTTTCTTTTGGGTCCTGTTTTTATGGCTTTCACTGATCTCTCCAAATGACATCTCCCTTTATCCTTTTGGGTTGGTACAATTAAGAAGATACCAAATTTTTATATGTATCATTATGTTTTAGTTGATTTAAAAAAATGTAAATCTTTTGTACAAAAGAAAATTATTCATTTTGCTAAATTCTGAGGCCAATAACTTTTTCATACTTCAGTGTGCAGAACTGTTTAAGGTGTCGTTTTTTTTTTTTGTTTTTTTTTGCAGGATGAGATGAAACCATTTGGGAAACTGCTCGACCTTTTTATCAAAATTTTGTGTTGAAAAATGGCAAAAACGTGGCCATTCAGAGGCTAATTTCCATTATGTGGTTCACTGCCAGGAATAACTGTTTTAATATTCTGATGTGGCCCTACCACTTAGACTCCCAGCTGCCACAGCACGTATCGTCACCTCCATGATGATGTCACAGGGGCGACAATCTTGGCCAAGATGGCAGCACGCCGGCATTTGAATGCTCCTGGCAGCTTTGCAGAGGAGCATTTGAATGGTTAACAACCACAATCAATGCCGACATCAATTTCGGGTGTTAGAGTTTGGTGTTTACAGCATTATGCTGAGCCCATGAGCCCTCTTCATACACCTACTGACGCACCATGATATTAGGGGACGTCCTGGTGGGGCAAGGGGTAAAACCGAGTATATACTGTATACACAGTAAAAACAATAAATCCATGTAAAATGGTAAATGGCACACAATCTTTGAAAAATTAAACCAATTTTTTTTATATACCATATATAACCCCTGCCCTTTCTATTACGGCGCACTTCGGGTGCGGGTACATGGAGAGTGCTCACGGGCTGAGCCCTCTCCATAGCCAGGAAGTCTTTGCTGCAAATTGCAGCAAAAGACTTACAGGTAACAAAATCAGACCGCCATCTTGGTGATGATCGTCCCTCCCCGTGACATCATCTGGGAGCACCGATCGTTTGCCATGACAGCCTCGGGTCTTCCAAAGACCCGATGCTGTCTCGTTTTAACCATTTAATTACAATGTGTGATTTGCACACATTTGCATGAATTAGGGGAAAATCCCCATATACTGCCACACTGTAGTATGGCAGTATATGGTAGGATCAATCAGACAACCTAGGGTTAAAGTAACCTAGGGGGTCTGAAAAATAGTAAAAGTAAAAATAATAAAAAGTAAAAAAAAAAAAAATTCAAATGACCCCCCTTTCCCTAGAAATGATTTAAATAAACTGTAAAAATCATGAACCCATTAGGTATCACTGCGTCCAAATATGCCCAATCTATCAAAATATAATAACGGTTTTTCACTATGTTTAAAACTGTAACAGAAAATAGCACCCAAAGTCGAAAATGGCACTTTTTTGCCATTTTGAAAAATATCAAAAATTCAATAAAATCCAATCCCCCACCCCGCTATACATCCGCCCCCCCGCCCCGTTATACATCCAGCCCCCCACCCCGTTATGCAGCTGGCCCCCGTCCCGTTATATCCCGAGGCCCACGCAGGTCTACTGTGCGATCAGAGCATGTGTCGGCTGCTGACACTCAATACTAATGCAGCGGCGGCGGCTGACGTCTGAGCCAGTGACGTCGCACGGACCTGCTGCCGACTGACAGAACGCACAAAAGACCTGCGGGGGCGCCAGGAAGGTGAGTTTTGAATTTTTTTTTTTTACTCGAGTATAAGCTAAGTTTGGGTTTTTCAGCACATATTTTGTGTTGAAAAACTCGGCTTATACTCGATTATATACGGTATATAAAATTTATCCCCTTGATCGCGCCGACCCAATGAATAAAGTAGACGTGTCATTTGGGGCGAACAGTGAAAGCTGTAAAATCCAAGCCCACAAGAGAACGGTGCAAATGAATATTTCCACAATTTTCGCTGCATTTGAATTTTTTTTCCTGCTTCCCAGTACACAACATGGAGTATTAAATACTGTCACTATGAAGTGCAATTTGTTACGCAGAACACAAGCCGTCACACAGCTCTTTACGTGTAAAAATAAAAAAGTTACAGATTTTTTATGGTGGCCCCTTCTGCTCTAAAGTTTAAAAAGTGTTAAAACTGCGATACCGCAGTTTATAACACTAACGAAAGTAAGTACCGGCACCAGCTCACCCTGAGCTGGTGCTCGACCTTACAGCTTACCCCTACCATTCTAAATGGTAGATTTCCTTTAAACTGTATGTTGTGTCATATGCTGGGAGCATACAGACAGTCCCCGGGTTACACACAAGATAGGGTCTGTAGGTTTGTTCTTAAGTTGAGTTTGTATGTAAGTCGGAACTGTATATTTTATCATTGTAATCCCAGCCAGAACTTTTTTGGTCTCTGTGACAATTGGATTTTAAAAATGTTGGGTTGTCCAGGATTAAGAACCAGGATTAACACTAAAGCTTCATTACAGACACCTGTGATAACTGTTACAGCTGATCATTGTAGCCTAGGACTAAAGTACAAGAAATTACCAACATCCAGAGGTCCGTTTGTAACTAGGGGTCGTATGTAAGTCGAGTGTTCTTAAGTAGGGGACCGCCTGTACTGAACTCCTGAACACAGATGCATTTAGACCACTTTGCTTGTAATTGGGAAATAGCAACATGTATTTTGTCTTGTTAATCAGAATAACTACTCCCTGATGCACTTGAACTGCATTTAAAAATGCAGTTCAAGGTCAATGGGACACATTTACTTACCCGGTCCTGCGGAGTTCACCAAAGTGCATTGTTCCTATGATCATGCACTGCGGCGCAATTCACTAAGATTGTGCGCCCGATATCCTGCATGTGTCGCTTCCCCGCTCAGGTCCACCGGAGTTCACCTTCTTCTTCCTGGTGCATGTAAGTGCTTGATCTTGCGACACAATTTGAAAGTTAAATCCCACGCTCAGTCCGAATCAGTCGGATCGTCCGAAGGCCCCCCCCCCCCGATTTCTGTCGCATGAAATCCAGTGCAACTGCGCCACAATCCGATTGCGTGCAAAACAATCCCCGGTTAAATACCTGTCACAGCGGCGCAAATCCCAAAAACGTTGGAAAAAACTACAAAAGTGCGTCCTCGGACCCTTAATAAATAAGCCCCAATGTGTCAACACAGCCTTAGGGTGATGTCACACATGGCGTTTTTGGGTCGTTTTTAGTGCGTTTTCAGATCGTAAAAAGCGCATCCTTTTTTTAAAAAAATGCATGCGTTTTTTATCCGTTTTTAATTGCGCAACTTCAGAAAACTGGACAAAAACGCATTCGTTTTTTACAATCTGAAAACGCACTAACTAAAAACGGCCCAAAAACGGTCTAAAAATGCCATGTGTGACATCACCCTTGCGTTTTCAGATCGTAAAAACCGCATGCGTAAAAAAATTCATGCGTTTTTAAAAACGCACACGTTTTTGACAGGTTTGACCAATTATCTTAATTCAAACTCGTCAAAAACACATGCGTTTTCAAAAAATTGTACACAGAGGATAGTACACAGTTCACACTATAAATGGGGTGGATTAAAAATGGTCCTTTTGTCTATCCTGTTTCCACTGCAATTATAAATTATTGCGCGGGACAGTCTGATCAGTAGATTGCAAGGTGCACTTAGGGCTCTTTTTATACTAGTGCTTCCATTGAAAACGGATACGGTTTTGTTTCTGTTTTTCTCCCGTTTTTTTGGCGTTATTATATCAGCAATGTCCTTTTTTTTCAGGTCTGCACATCAAAAAATGAAGGTGTTAATATTGGTAATAAAACATAACACCAAGTTTCCAAGCTACATCAGTAAAATATACAGAGCTGTCATCAGTTTTTCTTTTTGCGCACCAACAGACTTCTATTGCCATCAGTGACCCCCATCCAATAGAAAAGTTTTCAGAATTTTTTTCACAAAAACAACGGATCAGTGGAAAATAACTGAAATGTGAAAACACCTAAAGAAAAGAATGGCTCAGTGAGGCACCTGTGGAAATTACTGATGTAAAATCCCAATACCAATGTAAAAAAGCCCTGAGGCCGCATTCACATGTAGCGTTTTTTGTTGCGTTTACAAAGCATCGGGAATGCATGCAATTTCAACGCAGCTGAAGACCAGCTTGCAAATGCGTTTTATAATCTTAATCAGCTGAAAGAAAAAAAAAAAAGCATAAAAAAACGCATCAAAAGTTAGGACTTTGATGTAAAAGTTAAGGGTGATTCCAACACGTGGCGTTTTTGGTCCGTCTTTAAGCATGGATTTTCAGTCCGTTTAAAAATGTGTGCGTTTTAAAACCGCATCAATTTTTTACCATTCACCATACGTTTGGCCGCTTTGAACTTATTTATCTTAATTGATAAATAGGTTCAAAGCAGCTAAACGCATGGAAAATGCTTAAAAACGGACCAAAAACACCATGTGTGAAACACCCTAAGGCCGGCGTTTTTTTTGGGCTGTTTTTGAGAAGTCTGTTAAAAAAACGCATATGCTGGTTTTTGACCAGTTTTAATTAAGACAATTGGTAAAACTGGTCAAAAACGGTTGTGTTTTAAAAAAAAAACACATGCGTTTTTCAAAAACGCACGCGTTTTTTAACCAACTGCTTAAAAACTACCCAAAAACGGGTTCAAAACGCCACATGTGCCACCGGCCTAAACCTACATTCACACGGACGTATGAAAACAGCCGTATCAGTACCATACCGTACCATTTTTTACAGGTTACATACGGCCCCATTCATTTCAATGGACAATACGTCCAACCATTTATATTGCCGTTTTTGACACTGTGTATGTTCTCCCTTATTTCAGTTCCGTATGGCCTAGAAGTCTATGGGGACGTATAAAATACGGGTTACATACGTGCTGCATACGGATGAAAAACGTCACGTATATACGGGCTCATACGGTCCGTAAATACGGGACTGGAGAAATCATACAGTCTTGTGAATGTAGCCTAAGGGAAACTGCTTCCCCGCAAATGTAAAATAATAATGATAGACTCCTGGATGATACCCGAAATGCTGCATTTTATTCTTTCTACATTTTTATTGATGGATTTATACCAATAAAGAATTTATTTTTAATGCACAACAAAGTTCAATGTTAGTTTCTATTCATAATATATATTTATACAGGCAGTGCCCGGGTTAAATACAAGATTCTGTAGGTTTGTTCTTAAGTTGAATCTGTATGTAAGTCGGAACAATATATTTTATAATTGTAGTTCCAGACAGAACTTTTTTGGTCTCTGTGACAATTGGATTTTAGGCATGTTGGGTTGTCATAAGAACCAGGATTAACAATAAAGCTTCATTACAGACACCTGTGATAACTGTTACAGCTGTTTATTGTAGCCTAAGGCCGGTGGCACACTTTGCGCTTTGAACCCGTTTTTGGCCGTTTTTAAGCAGGCCGTTAAAAAACGCATGCATTAAAAAACACATCCATTTTTGACCGGTTTTAATTAAGATAATTGGTAAAACCAGTCAAAAACTGATGTGTTTTCAAAAAACGCATGCAAATTTTTTTAACGGACTGCTTAAAAACGGCCCAAAAACTGGTTGAAAACGCCACATGTGCCGCCGGCCTCAGTCCCCAAGTATATATGTATCCAACTGTAAAGGAAGTGTCTATTCATGTACATAGATATTTGTAATATATATATGTATATATATATATATCCCTCTGTCATATTCCTTTCTCCTGGGAAAGAACACACCTACTGTCTTACTCAGGATGTACTGAGGGCCTTTGGCAACAGGATGTCAACCCCCTTTATTATGGGAAAGTCATTCAATCTCCTCAGGGTCAGTTATTCGGAGACAATTTATATCTCTATATCTGGATGGGAATCCAGGTCCTTTTGTCTCTAAAGTTGTTTAACTACCCAGGGTCAGTTATTCGGAGACTATATGTCTGGATGGGAATCTAGGGTCTTTTGTCATTTCCCACCTGAGGGTGGCTGAATGGGTTACCAAATGGATATACAAGATATGAAGGTAAACATCTGTTGTTCACCATTCTGGGGGGAAGGGACAAGGGGCAGACTTATAAGGGCATGAGTGTGGAGGAGAGAGGGAGAAATCTTCCATGGAGACCAGCTAGGAAAGGAGGGAGAAAAATCTTCCCTACAGACCAACTAGGAAAGGAGAAGGAATCTGCCATCACCACCAGCTAAGAGGATCACCATAGAGAAGACACTATAGCACCTTCCCGGATTGGGCTGAGTACCTGTATCTCTGTACCCCTGCTTCCCCGCTTCCATCTATTAACCTATCTCTGTACCCCTGCTTCCCCGCTTCCATCTATTAACCTATCTCTGTACCCCTGCTTTCCTGTTTCCATATATTAACCTACCTCTATACCCCTGCTTTCCTGTCAATCTCCCTGTCCCCCTTCGTGCTCTGTAATAATAGGGATAGTTAGGTGTGAGGATTATTATATAGTGTGTGTGTGTGTTTATATGCATTGTGGTGGGTTGGATTCTGTGGGTTTTGTGGGTATTGTGATTGACATTGTATACTTCTAGTGTGTTAATAAATATTATTGGTATTAACCCTGAGTGTGGTAAATTATAGTGTACAATACAGAGACTAGAAACAGAAGATATAAAATATAGTAAACAGTACAAGGAAGGTAGTGATATTAATCGTTATATTGCATAACAATTTATAGAACTACCAGCCTCCTATTACATTGGCGAGCCAGGCCCGACTGTTAATTAATTTGTTCTTATGTGTTCATTAAGTTAAGCTGTTTTATACTGTGAACTAAGATAGGTAGAAGCACGGACAGGTGACATTGGTACACGGTGTAGTGTGGTGTCATACTGTGTGCAAGGCCTTGAAGTTCGGACAGGTAACACAGCCGTGCTTGAGAGGACAAGGAAGAATTAATAACAGAGAACCTATTTTAATTTTTTTGTGTACTGTTGTATGATTATTAATAATTTTCTGTTTTCTTTGCAAATCTGTGTGAGGCTCTTTGACAAGGAGTAGTTGGAAGAGAAATCCATCCGGGTGTTGTTCCACTGCATCAATGTTGGTGTTCATGTTGTACGGTTGAAGTCCAGCTGGTCGGGAAAAGGCGTTCCGGAAGATAAAGGACCTTTTTCAAGCAGCGCAGACAAAGAGGACAGCACCAACAGCGGAGATGGCCATGGAACAAGTAAGTATGGATCTTTCCACACTGTCGAAGTTGGCTAAGAATAGTAAATTTAACCCAGAGCCACCCACATCATACAAGTCAGCTGAAACGCTGTGGTCTGATTTGTTAGAACAAATGCAGAATTATGACAAGGAATATATGAAGAAGCAGTCAATATTAAATAAGGCTACTAAACGGCTCCACATGCTGGCGAAACTTATTTATGTTTATAATGAGACGCTGTGGAGGCCAGAACATGGTGTTTTGGTGTCAAGTAATAAATACCCAGAATCTCACTGCAAATGTTGTGTCTATAACGCTAAGCAGGTTTGTGCCTTACAGACACAACTGGCAGAGAGTGTGAATCTGGAGTCAAAACTGATAGAAATTGGAAAGCACAATGCTGATATTGAGGCACAGTTGACTCAGTCCTATACTGAGGTCAAAAGATTTAAGGATCAGGCAGCATCTACTGATGTAGTGATTGCTAAGCTCAATGATGAACTTGCAGCCCGGTCTCAACTGATATCTAGCTTGCAAGACATTATTAGTAATTTTTCCAAAATTGTGCCAGCCTTGTCTTATACCTTAAAGTCAAGGCTAGAGTCCTCAGAAGTTTTGCCCTCTGCAGGGCAAAAAGGGGGGAATAAAGCTTGCAACAGATTAAACATCCCCAACAGTGATCCTAGCCAGAAAGGTAAAGGTAAAACATTGCTTTCTGGTATAGTAAGGACCTGTAAAAGTAGGATTGTCAGAAGTGCATCCCTAGCTATGGAGAAGTTTAGAAGATGTAGAGACAATCTAAACTGTCCTAAGCCAAGCATGAAAGGTATTACATGTTTTTCTTGTGGTGGCTTAGGTCATATAGCTAAGGATTGTAAATTGGCAAATAGTGAAAGGCAGAAGAAACACTGCTATGTGAAATGTTTTAAATGTGGCAGCTTTGGTCATATTGCTAGACATTGCTCGTGTGCAAGTAGCTGTAAGGTGTCTAGCAACATCACCATAGAAAATTCATCTGTGTGGCACAAAGAAAATGGTTATAAAAGGGTTTCTTCCCAGCCACATGTGCCCCACCATGTGCTAATGATTCAAAATGACCAGTTAAAACTGGGGAGGATAATCACAAGTAGGCCCTAAATTACATTCTGTGGTCCTGTCTATGTGGTGTCTGTTTGTGATTACCTGTTGTCTTTGGTTTTATGTGTAACTTGTATGTGTAATGTTTGTTTTCTTGTGATAGATCCTTATATGTAAACTGCACCCTGTAGGCATATTGTATGCTGTGGGATTCAGGGGGATGTAGGCCTCACACAATTTAAAGACCAATTGAAATGTTAAAGTTAAACTGCAACAACTCTGTTAGAATACTATGAAATGATCTGCAGCCTAGTAAAACTGGAAAGCTTATGTAGAGCAGCAGTGTGAAGGTACAGGCTGATGGACTAGATCAGAGATATAATCAGATAGAGAGATCTTCTTCCATATGATCATTTATGTTTATCATTATGGGGACAGTTGTGTACAGGAGGTGGCATAACACTACTTTGTCACCTATGCAGAACGGGTATTAGATACTGTAATGGTAATGGCAGATACTAATCCATAAAGATGGAATATGGTATGTAATGGAGTGGATTCTCTAATAATTGTCATATGGTAGGGACCCCTATGACTGAGGTATACTGTGGCAGATATAAATCAGCAGTTTGAAGGTACATGCTGATGGACTCGATCAGATACATAATCAGATAGAGAGATCTTCTTCCATACAATCATTTATGTTAATCATTATGGGGACAGTTGTGTACAGGAGGTGGCATAACACTACTTGTCGTCTATGCACAATGGGTATTAGATACTGTAATGTTAATGGCAGATACTAATATGTAATGGAATGGATTCTCCAATAGTTGTTGTATGGTAGGGACCCCTATGACTGAGGTATACTGTGGGAGATATAAATTTCCTGGTGGGAAGTGTCCCAGAGGCAGATACATTAACTTTAGCATCATTATAGATGGTTTGTTTAAATTGCTGTTACGTACATTGAGGAGGGTGCTGGACGTTTACACAGTGGATTTATCTTGTCAAATGTAAACTAATTTGGAACCTAGTAACACAGGATGAAACTAACTGCTCAAAAGGAGGAGAACTCCTCCCAGGAGGCCATTGTTCCTTTTATTTATTTGTAGGTATTGATGTAGCAGATCTGAAGGAAAGAACATCAATTAACCCTGAAAAGTGTGTGGATATCTGTCCAAATGAAAATCAAGGACTTTGACCAGATAAAGATTGCAGGGATTGTCCATGCCATGGAAAAAGGCTCTGCGGTGTCCTGCTCGGAGAGACTGTTTGGATACAGCCCCAAAGCAACTTTGTTCTTTGATATGCTAATTTGCCCAATGACAGAGATTCTTCTATTCCTGGTCTCTGTTATGTATAATGGACTATTTTCAAGTTAAAATTAGAGAGGACTGATCAACCCTCACAACAGAGACAGGAAGAGCATCATGGACTCATAAGAGGGCAGACGTTAAGAACTTGATGACTACAGACTACAGTCCTCACTCTAATTGAGTTAATTTTTATATTTTTTTTAAATGATGGGAATTTGTGTGTTTGGTAGATGAGGGTGACACAATATTTAGAGTGTGCCTGTGTTATTTATATGTGTAGGGACCTTAGGGACAGGTAAGGTATCCCCACACGATGGTGAGTAATTGCCTTTAAACCTTATATATGGTATGATTAATAACAGGATGGATTGAATGTCAGGTATTGGGGACACGGGAGGCAATGCCCCTCCCCACAATTTGACCTTAGGTTCTGAGACATCGCCTCCCATTCTAGTCTGCTGTTTTGCCTTGGTAAAGATCCAGGTTTTCTGTCCATGGATACCACTTCAATCAAGGTTCTTCATTGTTAACACCTCTGATGAAAAGTTGCTGCCTGTGTGACAGATTGGATGATGACTCTACATGACCATAACACCAGATCAAGGGTGGTGCTGCATGTGCTAAATGGCCTTTCTCTCAAACCTGCCTGTGGGAAGTATTAAAGAATTCCTATATTGCTCAGGATAACAATTGAGATTGGCTACAGCAGGAGACTGGCAACACAGACAAGGTCAACCAAAGAGACTCATACCATAGTAAAGGACTGTGATTCAGAGAGGAAGAGACAAGAAGCAGATGACGTTCTCGGTGGGCAGAGGATACTGGGTTACGGTGACGGACAGGAAGGTGGCTCTGTGGGAAAGTGATGTCTTGGTACCTAAATCCAAAATTATACTTCGTTCCATCCTGAATCATTACCAGGGATAAATATGGTTAAATAGGCAAATTCAATAAAACACTTCCCTCAAATTTAATTGTCACGTCCCGTGAAAACAGGGGGAATGTAAAGGAAGTGTCTATTCATGTACATAGATATTTGTAATATATATATGTATATATATATATATATATCCCTCTGTCATATTCCTTTCTCCTGGGAAAGAACACACCTACTGTCTTACTCAGGATGTACTGAGGGCCTTTGGCAACAGGATGTCAACCCCCTTTATTATGGGAAAGTCATTCAATCTCCTCAGGGTCAGTTATTCGGAGACAATTTATATCTCTATATCTGGATGGGAATCCAGGTCCTTTTGTCTCTAAAGTTGTTTAACTACCCAGGGTCAGTTATTCGGAGACTATATGTCTAGATGGGAATCTAGGGTCTTTTGTCATTTCCCACCTGAGGGTGGCTGAATGGGTTACCAAATGGATATACAAGATATGAAGGTAAACATCTGTTGTTCACCATTCTGGGGGGAAGGGACAAGGGGCAGACTTATAAGGGCATGAGTGTGGAGGAGAGAGGGAGAAATCTTCCATGGAGACCAGCTAGGAAAGGAGGGAGAAAAATCTTCCCTACAGACCAACTAGGAAAGGAGAAGGAATCTGCCATCACCACCAGCTAAGAGGATCACCATAGAGAAGACACTATAGCACCTTCCCGGATTGGGCTGAGTACCTGTATCTCTGTACCCCTGCTTCCCCGCTTCCATCTATTAACCTATCTCTGTACCCCTGCTTCCCCGCTTCCATCTATTAACCTATCTCTGTACCCCTGCTTTCCTGTTTCCATATATTAACCTACCTCTATACCCCTGCTTTCCTGTCAATCTCCCTGTCCCCCTTCGTGCTCTGTAATAATAGGGATAGTTAGGTGTGAGGATTATTATATAGTGTGTGTGTGTGTTTATATGCATTGTGGTGGGTTGGATTCTGTGGGTTTTGTGGGTATTGTGATTGACATTGTATACTTCTAGTGTGTTAATAAATATTATTGGTATTAACCCTGAGTGTGGTAAATTATAGTGTACAATACAGAGACTAGAAACAGAAGATATAAAATATAGTAAACAGTACAAGGAAGGTAGTGATATTAATCGTTATATTGCATAACAATTTATAGAACTACCAGCCTCCTATTACACCAACACACAGCCCCCAGTATATATGTATCCAGGACACTGTCCCCAAATGTATATGTATCCAACACACTGCCCTCAAGTATGGAGAACACTGTCCCCGGTATATATGTATCGGGCACACTGGCCCCCAGTATATATGTATCCAGCACACAGCGCCCAAGTATATATGTATCCAACACACAGCCTCCAAGTATATATGTATCCAGCACACAGCCTCCAAGTATATATGTATCCAGCAGACTGCCCCACACACATTGCCTTTTGAACCCGTTTTTGGGCCGTTTTTAAGCAGGCCTTTAAAAAACACATGCATATAAAAACGCATCCGTTTTTGACCGATTTTAATTAAGATAATTGGTAAAACCAGTCAAAAACGGATGCGTTTTCAGAAAACGCATGCGTTTTTTAACGGACTGCTTAAAAACGGCCCAAAAACGGTTTGAAAACGCCATGTGTGCCGCCGACCTCAGGCTAAAGTACAGTATATTATCAACAAACCGGAGGGCCGTTTGTAACTAGGGGTCGTCTGTAAGTTGGGTGTTCTGAAGTAGGGGAGCGCCTGTATGTGAGTTTCTTCCTAGCCTGGTTGTGGATGTCCTTTGAGTACATATGCATGATGTTGGAATGTGGTGCTAGCAGCAGTGTAAACCTTTCGCTGGTCTTCATTCAAAGTTCAGAGCACCATGTATTCAGACCGGGCTATATACACTGCTGGGTCCCAGTACCAAAGTTGTCCTAAGGGTGCTGTCACACAGTGTGTTCTTGGTCCGTTTTTAAACGGACTGAAAAAGCACGTTTTTATAGGTTTACCATGCGTTTGGCTGGATTTAATCCGTTTCACAGCTACCTACACTTCTAGAAATGAAGATAAACAGATTCAAACCAGACAAATGTATGGTAAACATACAAAACGCATGCGTTTAAAAACGATCCACTGTGTGCCACCACCCTAAAACGGGAGGTCTGAGTGCAAAACTCCTTAGTACATGGCTAAAAAGCCTGGTGAGTAGGTCCTAGTAGTAGATTATATGCACTAAACGTAACACCATAAGGTGAGGGTACATGTAACTCGTACAAGCTACTTCCGAGTGCTATTCACACTATTGAATGTCAGATCCTGCCCGGTGAGTGCTCTTCTACTTCTGTCTTTATATCTTGCCTATATTTAAGATCAAATCTGAATAATGTAATTATATATTTTGTGAGATTTGGAATTATGCAGGAAAGCCTTAGAGGAAACCTGTCACCAGGGACCTAATTTTTACTAAAGACAGGTTGTAGAAACCCATGACACCTACATTGCAAAATGCCTTTCTGCCTTTTATAAGCATTTGCATTACAATATAATTGATGTGTTACAACTTACCTTGCTCCCTGACAAAATCACCTGAGTACAGGGGTTGGGCTTTGGTTTGAAAACATGTGACTTGTCTGTGTTACTCACTCCTCAGATCTTATCCCCCACCTTTGTGCTCCTGTACTGTACAGCTCCTCCCTTCTGCTCCTACGAAGAGGTCACAGCTTAGTGAGCTGATATAAGTGGGGGAGAGGAGCTGTACAGGAGCACAAAGCTGGAGACTGCCTGCAGTACAGACAAGTCATGTGTTGTTTTTTTAAATGCATCCAAACCAAAGCCCAACCCCTGTGAATACACAGAGGATTCTGTCAGGGTGCAAGGTAAGTTATAACGCACAATTTTTTTGTAATGCAAATGCTTAGATAATGCAGAAAGACATATTTGCATTTGCACTGTAGGTGTGCTAGGCTTCTACAACCTGTCTTTTGTGAAAACTAGGTCCCTGGAGACAGGTTCCCTTTTCACTTCCCTTTGCCTCTTTCACACTTGCGTTGCAGATCACCGTAAAAGTGAAAAAAAACCCTGTTTTTGCCTGCAATTTTCATTTTATCTGATTCATTAGCATTTTTCATGCATATTTTGTTTTTGCAATTTCAATGTATCTTCAATGTATTTTTCACGTGCATAAAACGTGTGTGAAAAAGACTTGTGGCTGTGGTCTTTTCTATGTAATTGAACAGAGAAAAACACATTAAACTTGCACTCTTCCCTTCAGTATATATGTATCTAGCACACAGCCCCCAGTACATACGTATCCAGCACACAGCCCCCAGTACATATGTATCCAACACATAGCCCCCAGTACATATGTATCCAGCACACAGCCCCCAAGTATATATGTATCCAACACACAGCCCCCAGTATATATGTGTCCAGCACACAGCCCCCAAGTATATATGTATCCAGCACACAGCCCCAAAGTATATATGTATCCAGCACAGTGCCCCCAGTATATATGTATCTAACACAGCCCCAGTATATATGTATCCAGCACACTGTCCCCAAGTATATATGTATCCAGCACACTGTCCCCAGAATAAATGTATCCAGCACCAAGCCCCCAGTACATATGTATCCGGCACACAGCCCCCAGTACATATCTATCCAGTACATAGCCCCTGTATATATGTATCCAACACACAGCCCCCAGTATATATGTATCCAGCACACAGCCCCCAAGTATATATGTATCCAGCACACAACCCCCAGTATATATGTATCCAGGACACTGTCCCCAAATATATATATGTATCCAACACATTGCCCTCAAGTATGGAGCACACTGTCCCAGGTATATATGTATCGGGCACACTGGCCCCCAGTATATATGTATCCAGCACACTTGGCCCCAGTTTATCGGTATAACCAGCACACTGCCCCCAGTATATATGTATCCAGCACACAGACCCCAAGTATATATGTATCCAGCACACTGCCCCCAGTATATATGTATCCAAAAACACAGCCCCCAGTATATATGTATCCAGCACACTGTCCCCAAGTATATATGTATCCAACACACAGTCCCCAGTACATATGTATTCAGCAAACTGCCCCCAAGTATATATGTATTCAGCACACAGCCCCCAGTACATATGTTTTCAGCACACAGCCCTCAGTACATATGTATCCAGCACACAGCCCCCAAGTATATATGTATCCGGCACACAGCCCCCAGTATATATGTATCCAACACACAGTCCCCAGTATATATGTATCCAGCACACTGTCAAGTATATATGTATCCAACACACAGCCCCCAAGTATATATGTATCCAAGTATATATGTATCCAGCAGACTGCCCCCAGTATATATGTATCCAACACACAGCCCCCAGTATATATGTATCCAGCACACAGACCCCAAGTATATATGTATCCAGCACAGTGCCCCCAAGTATGGAGCACACTGTCCCCGGTATATATGTATTGAGCACACTGGCCTCCAGTATATATGCATCCAGCACACTTGCCCCCAGTTTATCGGTATACCCAGCACACTGGCCCCCAGTATATATGTATCTAGCCCACTGGCCCCCAATATATATACGTATCCAGCACAATGCCCCCAGTATATATGTATCTAGCACACTGGCCCCCAGTATATAGGTATCCAGCACACTTCACCAACCCCCTAGTATATAGATGGCAAGCACATGCCCATCCACAGCATATAGGTATCCAGTACACTGCACTCCCTCAGTATATAGATATCCAGCACACTGCCCCCTCCCCCTAAAAAGGTATCCAGCACACTGGTCCCCAGTATATAGGTATCCAGCACATTTGTGTTTTCAAAACGCATTGTGAATGCTATGTTAGCGCATGTGTAAACATCACATTGTGTTTTGTAAACATCAATGTTAACAGTGATGTAATTAGGCAAATCACCTCTCCTATTAGCTATTATCAAATAAGGTCTTTATCCAGGGGACTGGGAAGGAGGCATATAGCAGAGCTGAACTGTGTCTGTCATAGGCAAGTTAGCAGAGCTGAGAGTGTCATTGTGTGTAATACATAGGCATTTCATCTCTGATCTGTCTGATCTCTCTCTTTCTATGTGTCAGATAAGTCCGAGAGATAGAAGCAGACTAGAGGGGAAGTGGCGCTAACAGTGCCAAGAGTGTTATATAATAATAACACTCCAAATGTGAAACCCCTGAATTGGTAAGTGCACCTGGTCTACTGCCTCAGATAGCTCGACGTATATATAAAATTGTACCCGTCCAGGCGAGGGGAAGGAGGAGAAGACTTAACGCGTGAAAAAGTTACAATAAAAAATTATTTTACTCTTTATTAGTACAATGTATACAATAAAACCTATGTATTGTTTTAACAAAAATGGCACCATAAGTGAGGTACCCAGAAGATACAGTACAATCAGTATTGGTGAAACACAGGGAAAATGTAGTCAAACCTGGACATTATGTGAAACTGGATATGGAATATAGTAGGTGCCTATTAGAACACAGCTGTGTATTGAGCATGTATTACACACGATAAACCTATATTGTGACAAGCAATAATAAGCGTGAAACGCTCCACTGACCAGGATGACTGCGTCCCCGACGTGCTTTTGGGCGAACCTTCGTCTGACTGAACTGAGAGTGTCATTGTGTGTAATAGGCATCTCAACATCTCATCTCTGTTCCAGCTGATCTCTCTCTTTCTATGTGTCAGATACTAGTGAATTTTCAGAAGCCAGGTGAAAGTGTATACAAACCTGGACCTTCATAATTTAAGCACATGGTCAGCACACAGCATCTCATAGCACTAGAGGAATCATGAAGTGTCTGCTTAGGCCGCGGTCACACGTAACGCGACGCTAGTGCACAGGGGGAGGTCCTCGGCCCGAAAGCACATGCGTTTCCAGAGAAACGCATGCGATCGGCTAAACAATCAAATGCGTTTCCCTGGAAACGCATGTGCGTTGGGGCCGAGGACCTCCCCGTGCGCTAGTGTTGCGTTATGACGGACGCCTAGCGGTACGTGTGACCGCGGCCTTAGAGAGTCCCCACACACTGGGCTCTTACACTGACCATCACAGTGATAGGAGCAAAAACAGCAATAAAACTGAGTCAACTTGTAATCTAATGTGTTAAAAATGATCTTTATTGTGTAAGCATCTGACTGATTAAAATTGAGAACTTTATTTCTACTATACTACCCTTGATTTTCGCATATAACGTTCAGACCGAATGTGTGACTACTCATGTGATGTTATTTTTCTTGGACTTGCAGACCACAGTGATCGCAGACTGCACTAACCAGTACATAACCTGTTCAAGTCCTGGATATAATTCACACAGGCGGGTTCACCACGCGTTATTTATCCTCGTACAGATACACACGAGGTTAGTCTTACAATGCAGGAGACATGGCGGCCGGTAGGTGGGTATGTATGCATGCCTGCGCGCGCCGCTGTTGGTGACGTCACTGCACCGACTATAAACAAAACTCCTCACACGTTGGCGGAATAATTCCTACGCGTGGACCGGTTGGTGGCGCCATTTCGCGCGTGACGTCGCGGCAGGATTTCCTGCTCCACCAATCCCGAGTTGCCGGGGCGTGGCTACGCGATGGCGGGAAGTTTTCGGGGGTCTGCATTGTAAGTATTCCGGAAGAGTCCCGTCACCGAGTCTCCCGCTCAGGCTCAACCGTACTGTGCCTTCACCTCAGCGGCCATGGATAACTTTCAGAAGGTGGAGAAGATCGGGGAGGGCACGTACGGGGTCGTGTACAAAGCTCGGAACCGGGAGACCGGGGAGGTGGTGGCGCTGAAGAAGATCCGCCTGGACACGTGAGTAAACCGTTACCTTATGGGGTGCGGGTGAACTACAAGTATCAGCATGGCTGCGTAGCGGAGACGTACACTAGTAAATGATGGCCCAGTGCCCCAGTGATAGCAGAACATCTGTGCTGATAATATCTTGACCCACTTAGGCCTCTTACAAGTTATTGCATGCTCCCCAAGGCTGCGTTCACATTTTGCAGAATTTTGTTTTAAAACAGTTCAATTAAATCAGGAATTGCCCCCAACGCAGATGCAGTAAGTCCTAAACGCGTGCGTTCGGTAAGTAGCAGCGCGTGTTTTGGAAAGTCACGTGTTGCTATTTACCCAACACTAGAGTTTAGGTCTAAGGATATTTGGGGGGGGGGGGGTAGTTTCCAATGTGTTGGAATTTTGGTTCAAAACTTATTTCATATCCTACATGTGAATGCAGCCTCATCGGTCGCAGTTGTTGGCTGCATATCATCCTGTCATACAGCGATGCGCCATAGGCAAAGGATTATTCGAGGTGCCGCATGATGGTGATAACCAAGCAAACAAGTTCTTGCACCCTGAAGCCTGTTTTCTCAGGGCACATTTTGATGCCTACTTTTTGGTGGAAAGAGGGTGTTAAAGGGGTTTTCCCTCTAACAAAATTTAGGCTCTGTTCATGGGATAGGGCCTAACTTGCTGATCAGTGGGGGTCTTAGTGCTGAGACCACCACAGATCATGAAAACAAGGTGTCCGTTTAACCCCCTCGTCACTGTCAGAGTAATGGAGCAGATGGCTGCGCTTGACTGTTCAGCTCCATAGAGATCACCGGAGCAGACGGAAATTGCTGAGCGTCGTGTTCAGCGATCTCCATAGAGACTAATGGAGCAGAATAGTCATGCGTGGCTGTCTGCTCCATTAGTCTGATGGAGTGACGATAAGGTCCAACATTTTTGTGATCTGTGGTGGACACGGCACTGAGACCCCATTAAAACTGCTCTTAATAAAACGAGCCATAAAGGAAAATGGCGGATCAGTGGTTGGATCAATGAATGCAGGCTAATTGTCACTTGTTGCAAAATCAATATCCATTATTGAAAGATACTCCTATTGTTGAATATTGTTCTATACAAGGCATACAAATGTATAGTGTCTGGCTCTCTGGCTGCTTTGTTTTGTTTTCCTTTTGCTTTACCATCCTTTTATGCGGTCCTTCTATTGCTCTTTCCATGACAAGGCATGCTAATTCCTTCATGTATTGTTAATGGCTCCCTTACTACTACTGCTTTCTAATGTAATTTGCAGAGTACATACAGGAGTAGAAATGTGATAGGAGGTTCCTTCCTAAGGGTATTGATGAAGTACCATCTGTTACTGGTCACGTGAATAGGAGCGTGGATGTTTCACACCTAGTTTACACTTACAGCTTTTGGGTGCTGTTTTTTTTTTTTTTTTTTAATGAAAGGCAGAAGTATGAAGTGCTTATATGCAGAGGTCGCATTAACACCTCACCATATCATACACGCATGATCAGGCACCATTACCCTCCAAAAATAATTGCCATGTGTAAAAGTACACTTGGTGATTATCCCCTGTAGCGTGCAGGCTGTAGCTGGATTGGCAGTCCTTGTGAGCGCGGGAGAGACCCTGAGCAAGAGTGCTGGCCCCGGGGGAGACTGGGTCTGCTGCTCCTTGTCCTGCCCCAGCTCTCCCTGCCTGCACTTCAGGCTAAGGACTGTGACAAGCCCTTTGTGATCCCTGCTGGACTGTAGAGCAGATTGGTAAATTAATACTCCTAGAAACTAGTTTTGACTGACTGATCAGTGGTGTCCTCTTGGCCTATCAAAGGCATGGCTAGAAGCAAAGGGTGTAAATTTGCCAGATTGTCAGCCTATACAGCAATATGTCCGCATCGCGTAGGGCACACCTGCATGGAGTGTTCGGGTCTGCTCATCTCTAATATTGGATAAAGAACCCATTTAATACAGAGTAACAAAAAAAGTTAACTTTTTATAATATTTTCTCTCCTAGGGAGACAGAAGGGGTACCGAGCACAGCCATCAGAGAAATCTCACTGCTCAAGGAACTTAATCACCCCAACATCGTAAAGTAAGTGATTTTTGAATGTCTTAAATTTCAATGAATTTCTGTGTTGATAGATTTTACAACTTCATTTGTTTCTACTTCTATTAGGCTTTTGGATGTCATTCACACAGAGAACAAATTATATCTGGTCTTTGAATTTCTTAATCAAGATCTAAAGAAATTTATGGACGGTGCCAGCATTACCGGGATCCCATTGGCTCTTGTAAAAGTGAGTTCAAGTATCGCTAACCTATCTAAAGTTAACACTTTAATGACTGCATTTTAGGGCCTCATAGGGGGACATGCATCAATCCTCTTGATTTCCTTTTTTTTTTTTTTTTTGTGCAACTATTTGTGAGACTTTAGGTGCAGAGTCTAGCATTGTACCAAAGTTGGCCACTTCAGGGTTCATGAAGTGTGTACCATATTCATGTCTAGCCCAGAGAATTGAGTTGTGAGACTTTTGGCTCTGAAATTGTCCCGTTCTAGTCCCATAACAGAGCCTGCTAGATCAGGACTAAAAAGTCGCACACTGCAAAAGTGAGACTAAACGGCCAACTCTTCACATGCATCACAAAGGGGAAAAACTTTGCAGTCTTGCAGTGATTAAGTAGGCCAACTTTCAGAAAACTTGAAAAAGTGGCAGCTGAAAAACTGATACATGTGCCCTATAATGTGGTTAACATTAACCTGTTAGGTGCCACGGTTGGATTCAATCACATTTAAAAGCTCTGAAGGCGAGTGTCGCCATCGGCTCCTTTCCCCAATCATCTCTTCCCCAGAACACATGTAGAAAAAGAAATACATACGAACATATTGCTGCGTCCCAAAATGCCAGATTTTATCAGAATATTATCCCACGCCATGAATGCTGTAATGAAATCTAGAATCCAAATTTTCACACTTTCGCCACCCATAAAACCGTTTGGGTCCTAAATTGATATGTGAGAAATGTAGCTTTTCCCATGAAAAAGTTATTGGTCTGAGTGGTTAAACAGCAAATGTTTTTAAAATATTTTTTGCACAAGTTTTTTAATTTGTGTAATCCACATTTATTAGCACATTACAAATGAGCACGCAGCATCAAGTATGTCATCAGATAGACAGGCATATTGGAGGTAGAGGCATAAATTCCAATCATGGAACAAGATGCATCAAGAAGCCATTACAAGCGGATGATCATCACAGTACGTCAATGAATTAGAAAAAACATTAAAGATACAGAAGGATGTAAGGAGTACACATGAGGGAAATGGGGAAACACACACGACTGTGGTGCTCGCTATTCATAATAGGAAGAGGTCTTGAAATTCCTGGGAACTATGTGTCCCATTGGAGCCATGTAGGTCTGCCGAGTCATTAGCCACCATCTTCTCCATTCTTCCGATGAAACTAAGCTCTTGGAGCCGCTGGACTACTGTAGGGGGCCGGGGACTCTTCCAGTGTCTTCGAATCGGAATACGTGCCACAGCTGAGAAGTGGCAGAGGAGGCCCTTTTTGATGGAACCAGGTAGAATCGAAAGTTAAGCTATAAGAGAGGACAGGGCAGCTTTCTTGCCAGTAACCTGATAAGTATTAAAGACCTTAATTCAAAAGGGCTGGAGCTGTTTACTCCAAATATTAAGCAGGGGACCCATCTCCGCTCCACACCACCAACATACATCAAAGATCCTATGAAGTTGGGGGGGGGCATCTATTCAATCTTAACAATATTTTATTGCAAATTGAATCTTCCCAGGCTCTAACAAAGCCAGGCCTACCTGGGCTAGCATCCTCAAGCAATATACTGTATAGAAAAGAAAGCGCAGGGGAGAGGATGTTAGAAAAAAGGGCTTCCAGAGCTGTTGGGGATGACCCAAAAGTAATGTGGTTCAGGTCTGCAGACATGTATGATGTCAGCTGTCTATGTTCTAGTCACAACATAGGAATGTCTGAATGAGAGGCCTGCATGGCATAGTAAGAAGGAATGGAAAAGCCATTGACAATCTGGTCTAGGCGAACATCTGAGAAGACCTCTCAACAAAGGAATCTCTGCCTACCTACGCCAGGTGGGAAGGCCGGGTGGTGAAACAGTGGAGTCATGAGGCACCTCATCCCGATCATGACGCTCTTATCTGCTAGTTGGTCCATGGTAGAGAAAAATTAGGGAGAAAACAAGGAGTAGGTGAAGTTAGTTAGGCGAGGTTAACGAAGTGTGGGACATGTGAGGTCAGGTTCCAATTGAACCCACTGTTTGGATCTTGCATGGCAAGTCCGTTGAATGACAGCCGCCGTATGATATATCTTCGGGTTGGAGAGGTGCTTTCTATGTGAAAACACTGTAAAGTTAACCCCTTAACACCGCAGCCCTTTTTCGTTTTTTTTTTTGTTTCATTTTTCACTCCCCACCTTAAAAAATCTAACTTTTTTATTTTTCCATGTACAGAGCTGTGTTATGGCTTATTTTCTGCGTAACAAATTGCACTTCAAAATGTTGGTATTTAATATTCCATGCTGCGTACTGGGAAGCGGGGAAAAAAATTCTTGTGCTGTATTCTTGTGGGCCTGGATTTTACGGATTTCACTGTACGCCCCAAATGACATGTCTACTTTATTCTTTGGGTCGGTACGATTACGGGGATAACAAATTTGTATAGGTTTTATGTTTTCATACATTTACAAAAATTAAAACCTCCTGTTCAAATGTATTTATTTTTTGGGGGATTTTGCCGTCTTCTGGCGCTAATAACTTTATACTTTGGTGTACAGAGCTTTGGGAAGTGTAGTTTTTTGCGGCTATTTTTGACTTTGGGCGCGATTTTCCGCTACGGGGTTAAACGCAGTGAAAAACCGTTATTATATTTTGATCGGGCATTTTCGGACGTGGCGATACCTAATGTGTTTAATTTTTTTTTCCTGTTTATTTTAGTTCTAGGGGGCGATTTGAGTTTTTAGGTTTTTTTATGGCCGTATATGGGGGTTTTACTCCTCATTCATTACAATGTGCTTATAGCCCGAGGCTGCCATGGCGACGGATCGGCGCTTCCCGATGACGACACGGGAAGAGACGATCCTCAGAAGGTGGCGCATGGGCTTCTTTTTGAAGCCGGCGATCAGTGGGAAAACACCTGCGATCAGTGCTGGCCTTTGCTGATAAACCTCAGAAAAAAATATTGTGTGTGTGTATAATGGGGGCAGCCCTGCTGGCGTCGTTTCTAATGTGAAAGGGACCTGACATAATTGAGAGAACCACAAGAAATACATTTCTTGTTTAGTTGAATTGGCCCTAGACATAAGAAACAAGGTTTTACTAGTGTTATAGTGAACCTCTCTCCCCTGGATGAGAACAACCCTGATGGTTATATATAATGGAGGGGAGAAGGCCCCCAAGTAGTCAGAAACTTTATGATTGTAGATATTAAGTTCATAAGTTACTCTATCTCCGTCCCAGTACACTGCATGGAATGTTAAAACTGCCACAGGGAAGTGCAATTTGTCTCCCAGAAACCAGAACGGCTACATTGACTAAAAATTGAAAAAGTTGTGGTTCTTGGAACTTGCCGATGCAAAAAAGAATTTCTGGGAAAAAAAATTCTTCAAATTAAGGGGGCTCTTAAAAATATCTCTAATCTGGTATCAGTATTTATTTGGGTTTCATGTAGTCTGGAGGTTGAAGATGCAGTTTGGAAAAGGCAGTTGAGACGCCCTTTGCTGGCGAGTAGATTGAAAAAAAAAAACAATAACCTTTTTTTGTTTTAAATAGTCTATAAAGAAAGGGTTAATAAAAGGGTTCATCACTAGGATGTATGAAGCTTAAAATTTAGCTATTTAAAATGTTTTTTTTTTTTTTTTTTTTTTAATTTATAACCATTCTCTAAACATTCCAGTAGAGGAAAATGTGAAACTTTGTCAGTGGTTTGTCATTTCTGCCTTACCCCAATAAACATGGTATTTGTATATGCCTATAGGTATTAGTAGTAGGTTATACATTTTCAAATGAGAACTTAATCTGTCCCCTTACTTTTTCAGAGTTACATGTTCCAACTTTTGCAAGGTTTAGCCTTTTGCCATTCACATCGTGTCTTGCACCGTGACTTAAAGCCACAGAACTTGCTTATTAACTCTGATGGAGCGATCAAGCTTGCAGACTTTGGTCTGGCTCGAGCATTTGGGGTTCCAGTAAGAACCTACACACATGAGGTAAGCAGAATTCCCCCACCACCCACCTTTTTCTTTTATAGCACCTTGTCTTGGTGCCATTTCAGACTGTATCACAGTCCACCTATTGATAACTTGTTTTCAAGGATTCCAGGTGTTATCCCCCATTGATGAATGGACTTTCATCATAGAATTTCATCTGCCACAAATTTCATACCTTTTATACAACACAAATTTTATCTTCCAGGTGGTCACACTATGGTACAGAGCTCCAGAAATTCTTCTTGGTTGTAAGTACTACTCCACAGCAGTGGATATTTGGAGCCTCGGCTGCATCTTTGCAGAAATGGTATGTTTTATTGTAATACGTTCTCAATGGGGTGGAGGAATCTTATGTAGGGCTTCTGTACAGATGTAACTGTGAATTGTGTACAGGAACAATGCGCTTAATCTTTACACTATCCTTCAGACAATTACTGCATGTTTAGGCTACAGTAAATTTTCTGTTGTGTTTTTGGGGAGGTCTTTTTTTTAATTTTTTTTTTTTTTTTCCATTATTGCATTCACTGCAACTCGGTGGTGATATGATGGTTGAGTGCTCCTCACCCATAGGGTATGGGAGACTGCAGTCTGTTAGGCCAGTTCACGGCCGCCAAAACGTGCACGTAACCTAAGGCTTAGAATTTTTAACATGAAGAAAAGAGTACTGCAGATTTAACATGGTCTGTAACCTATAACTGTGTGACTTCTTCAGGGCATGTCATACCAGAGTTTAAAGCGCTTCACTCTGGATAAATACAAAAATTGTCGTTTGAGTGCAGTCACCTGAGATATGGATCTTGTGCAGAAAAAAAGGACTTCTGTGTATTTCCTCACAGTGTGACTTGAATGTGGCTAGTTGGCTGTAGTCATGACCTCCTTCTTCCTCCCCCTAAGGGTTGGGATGGCATTAATAATTGTGAATAGGCTTTCATACTAGACCCTGCTGATAAAAGAATGTCCCTTGAGGCACAACACCATGATGCAGCTTTCTCTGGTTTTGGCACTATAATAATAGCATGTGATTAGCGTCTAAGGGAATGACCAGAATGATTCTTCTTTTATCGCATTTTTTGGATGCCTAAAATCTCATACATGCAGAAAAGGGGTGCACAGACCTACGTTTACACTAGTAGTATCATCTTGTGAAGCGGAAGACAAGTAATTTAGTTCACCTTAAATAGCAAAGTTTCAGCTGTACAGTATAGCCTTTATTGAGTAGTGTTGGTGTACAAATTTGTGTACATGCAGACATGAGGTCACATTGTAGTATATGTTGTAAATACTGTTCATAATCAAGCATATAATATACAATTTATGGCACGCCAAATAAACCATGCGACAACTCAAATTATGTACACTTCCTCAGCAGGGGTAGATTCCTGCACATATTGAGGAAAAGATGATGCAGATGTGTTTTGAGATGGTTGCTAACATTTTGTGCTACTCCCCACACTACATTCTTGCTATGTTTTAGTCGCAAAAACTTAACTGACATGGTAGATTCCCAATTTTGGGTTTTATGATGACCTAAGCACAATGGCTAACTTTTCACCACTGCTTTGTCTCCCTCGCCTAGTGTCTCCCTTTGCCGTTTCACGTTGATTGTGACCCCTCAAGGGCAGGGTCCTCCTCCCACTTGTTTCCGATTTTTGAAGATGTGGATGGTCTTTGCATTTGTTCTTAAAGGAAACCTACCACTTCTGATGGTAGGTATGAGATGTAAACACCGGGCACCAGCTCAGGGTGAGCTGGTGCCGGAGCTTACCTTAGCTAGTGTTTTAAACCGCTATATCGTGGTTTAAACACATTTTGATTTACAGCCCCGAGGTAGCTTCGGCGCTGCGCGCGGCCGTGTGCGCGTGACTCCTCCGGCACTTTCTATGGAGGTGCGCGCGCCTCCATAGAAAGTGCCGGAGGATTCACGTGCGGCGCCGAAGCTACCTCGGGGCTGTAAATCAAAATATGTTTAAACCGCGATATAGCGGTTTAAAACACTAGCTAAGGAAAGCTCCGGCACCAGCTCACCCTGAGCTGGTGCCCGGTGTTTACATCTCATACCTACCTTCAGAAGTGGTAGGTTTCCTTTAATGTGATCCCATTTTTAACTGTACAGCATCGTGGAATTGTGCTCTATAAATATCCCTGCTATTTGTAAATTGTTCTGTTCACATATGTGTGTGTATATTATTACTACGGTATTATTATTTTGAGGTATACAGCAGCAGGCGGTTTTATAGATCCAGAGCAACTTTTCCTAGTTGATTTTTGGAATTGATTTGTACCATGCAGTGTATTGTACATTGGGGGAGATTTATTAAACTGTCTACAACAGAATTCAGTTGTTTAGTTTGCCAAAGGGGGTGTGACCTCGCATCATAAATACTGCTGACACAACAGAAGTTTTGTCCTAGTTTCTGGCTCAAAGTAAGCCAACTAATAGTAGGTACAGAGTACAACTAGACAGTCTTAGGCTACATTAACGTGTGCCTGCTGTAGCGTTGGCGCCCGGGACAGTAGGAGAGGATGACTGCTGCTCACCCCCGCCCCTCTCCATAGTGATATATGGTGCACGGCGCCATATTCTGGAGAAAGATGGGACACGTCCTACGTTACGTGTATGGAACGGTACAGTGCTGCACCCAACGGAGGCGTGCGCCCATTGCTGTATATACACGTTCCCCCGTACGTTTTGTGTGAATGTAGATACTTAAATAAATCTGGTGCTGAATAATACTGTCTAACCTAACCTTAGGACGCTTCAAATAAATCTGCTCCATTTTGTTTAGTAAGCTGCACATGTAAAAATTCAATTATAGAACGCATGCGGTCTCGAGAAAATACTTGCGTTGCTATGTGTATCTGCTTTATGCATTTTCAAATGAATTCTGTGTACACAACATCAAATCCTTTAACATTTTCCCTATTATTTTATCCTAGATAACAAGAAGGGCTCTGTTCCCAGGTGACTCAGAGATTGATCAGTTGTTCCGTATTTTCCGAACACTGGGAACACCTGATGAGACTACATGGCCAGGAGTTACTTCTATGCCAGACTATAAGTCTACATTTCCCAAGTGGGCGCGCCAAGAGTTAAGTAAGGTCGCACCACCACTGGATGATGATGGTAGAGATCTTTTGGCTGTAAGTGTCTAAAATGTGATATTCTGTCTTCTCTTATATATGTTCACGATTGTTATTGTTTATCTGATGTATAGTTATATATTTTATTTGTATGTCTTCTAAATCCATTTGTCATGATTTTGGAGATGTCTCGTTGCTATTTATTCTGCAGCTGCATACACATTCATTGAAATTATCAAGATTTACATTTCATTCACCAATCTAAATCCTTAGTATCTAACTCCAGTACACAAACTTATTAGTTTGAGACACGATGCTTTGTGAATAACCTTCCCTCTACATCTCTGCCTTTTTCGTGTGATAAATATCAGTCCAAAACCCAAACATGATGATAATAGTCAGAATCCTGAGTTAAACCAGTTTTACCACGAACTTAAGTTTGGCCCTAGCGCGTTGAATCAATGACCGCATTTCTTGGTGCTGCTGATATTCAAATTTACAGCACTTGCATTTTTGTGTTTTGCATTTATTTTGTATTTTATCAGATTGTCATGCTTAGTGTCTGCTTCTACTATCCTAATCCATATCCTCCTCTTTCTAGCAAATGCTCCAGTATGATTCCAACAAGAGGATCTCCGCCAAAGCAGCCCTAACACATGCTTTCTTCCGTGATGTCAGCAGACCCGTTCCACATCTCAATTAACCCAGTTCTGAGAAGAGATATATGCTGAATGTGTAAAGGCACAGCAAAGCAATATACAATAGGACTCTGCTTCAGGAATGATCTATATGGGTGTTTACCTATTTATTACCCTGGCTTCTACTGTACCATGCACACAAAACAGATTTTAAGATTGTCCTTTTACAGATGATTGTCCAGGTTTTAATTCCGGTCTATATCCTGCAGTGTCGTTTAGAGACTGGAATATACCAAATTTTCATGGTTGTAAAGTTTTGAAGACTGTTCATGCATGGATTTCATTCATTAGGTGATCTAAGGAGATAAATGCTGCCTAAAAGTCATTGTCTTGTGGGGTCGGAGGAAAGGAGTCTTTGTTCTGCACAAAAGGTTTCTTAAATTGACAATGAACAGATACAGCTGGACACCTGCACAAAACTTTCATTCCATGTGAATGTGTGCAGAGGATCTGATCTAGAATTAGTGTCATCTCCTGACCGGTTTGCAGAAAGGACAAACCAGCAGTTCTGGCGTTTTTAGAAGCAGAGTTTCCATTTCAAACGTGCTAGGCATATTCATAGGCTATAACCTGGATATCGAGACTGACTCTGATATCCATCTTGGACTTGCACTGTTTCAACAGATTACGGCCCATCGTCCATTGAGTTGAGCAAGTCTGTGAGTAGGCTATGAGATGGAAATATCCCGAGGACTGCGTGGGCAAATTTTATGAACAAAACACTTTGCCTGGACGGGACTGCAAGCGTTAGTTATATATGATGCAAGGAGCTGCTGCAAACCTCTGCACAAAGCTTCTGTTTCTCAAAGAAGAAGCAGAGCTTCCTTGCATCATGTATAACTATCATGCTTGGACTTCCATCCTATGCAAAGTGTTCGGTCCATCACTGTCATGTGACTCACACATCAAGCACCTGTGTGTGTGTTGGCCCTTTAAAGAATATGCAGAACATTTCTTCTGCAGTTTAGCTCAGATTGGGTAAAGCTCAAGCCTGCACCTTTGTTAGGGATATGTATTTTTTATGTATTACATTTTACTGTTGGTATGTTTTATTATGTATTTGCCTGTTAAATTGGTTAATTAAAATATTTTATTTAACCCTGTATGATCACATGGGCAAAATCGGGCTCTCACTTTTTGCAGTGCTTTATTACATCGGTACAAAACCAAATTTACAAAATCTATTATTTTCCTTACACTATGCATTCGCAGTTTGTTCAAGTTCTTGAATGTTTGCAGGGTTCTTTTTCCCAATGGCAGATTTCAACTCGCCCCAAAGATTTTCGATGAGATTGAGGTAAAGACTCTCTGCTTGCATTTTTTTCCCCTTTTCTACTATTCTGGTGTGCTTTGAGTCACTGTCTTGCTGGAGAGCCCATGATCTTCGACCGATTTCGTCTTATTAGCATATAAGTTTTAAAAAATGGATATCAGTTACTATGGATCCTTTTTGTTAAGGCCATATCAGCAGTGCTGCACTAGATTGAGCCACAAGTCCTTGATGGAAAACATATAGTGTGATTAGTTTTGGCACTTGACCCTCGCCGTAAGAGTGGTCACGGGTCGCGTTTAATGCATGCGCTTAAAAAAAGCATTGCAACAGCTGAAGTGATTTGCCTAGTTAAACAGCTGTTAACACACGTGTTTACAAAACGCAAACATTAACATTGCTTCAACGCATGCGTTAACAGCTGTTTTAATTAGGCGAATCATCTCTTCAGCTGTTGCAATGCGTTCTTAAATTGCATGCATTAAACACGACGTGTGACCGCAGCCTAATACAAGTCCCATCATTAGCAGTTGTGTGTGCATACTACGAAATGCTCAACCTGCCAATGAGCTGGGGGTGCAATAGTGCTTGACTTTTTCTTACACTTGGTAAGTATTGTGAATGGACTATCTTACATTGGGTACAGGGGCAGACCTAGGAGAGGCTGGGGCCATAGCAGAATTCTGAATGGGGCCCCCTTTTCAAATATATGCAAATTAGTGCACACATGTATGTATAAACTCATAAGCACACATTTATCTACCGTACATATACTCATATGCACATTTTATAGAAACTCAAATTTAATCACATGCTGGTGCTTGAAAACACTTCCATAGTATATACAAATCATACACACATTCTGTACAGTACATACACATTGTAAACACATATTTATCAGTGTTTCTGCACCATGCCAATGGTGTACAAGGCTTGAAATATTCACACATGCTAGCTTATTGCTACCACTCATGATTATTTCCCCCTTTCCACCACCTCCACACCAGAGGTGTAAATGGTGCGCAACAATCCGCTGGATATCTCCAGTTGTGCCAAGTGCTTGGTGTATGATGACCCCCAAATAGAATATATATATCATATACCTGGACATATGGAATATACACACCCAATGTACACAAAGTACAAATATAGACACATACTGCATATAGTATACTATAAATACCATAAACACAAATACAGTATAAACTTGCCAAACTGTGTCACATCACATGACCTCAGGGGAAAGAAGAAGCTAGGATGGTCCGCTGCCCGGACACAGAGGTGGATGGGTAAGGCGAGTCAGGCCTAGGACAGCAACGTCATAGAGGAACTCGACCCCCGCCTCCTGTGCCCCCTTAACATAACGGCAGCTATGATAATTTGCGACGAGCCTGCCCGGGGACATGGCATGCATAATTTTTGACTCGGCCCCATAGCGGCCGCTACAGCGGTAGTTACGCAACTGACTGGGTACTATGTCATTTTGCTCTAAAATCTCTTGAGAATTCTGATGTAATGTGATACAAGCCTTCTGGTACCACATGTAGCAGAGCAACCCCAGAGCATTTTGGATCCTCCATCATGCCTGAGGGTCCATTCCCATGTGGCAAATTACTTTTCTGTTAACATTTGCCTTTACAAAACACAACTGTTTACATGTGTTACTGTTGCATTAACATGACATAACATGACATAAAAAGGGGACATAAAATAAAAACACATATACAAAAAAATATTCATAAAAATACATTTGCAATTCCCTCATAAATTAAAAAAAATTAAAAAATACAAAGTAGGGTATTCATTAATAATGTTCATTTTGAGTTAACTTGAAAATGGAAAAAAAAGTACTATAAATTACAAAAAAGCCTCTTTTTAAACCCAAATAAAACAAAATGAAAAAAAAAAAATCTTAACTTTTTAATACGTTTTAACTAGCGTGTTTCCTGGAAAAAAAGTTTCAAAAGATTTTAAGGTAGCATGCAAAATTAAAAGAAGCTATGGCCCTTAAAGGAAACCTACCACTTGTAGTGGCAGGTTTCCGATGGAAATACCGGGCACCAGCTCAGGGTGAGCTGGTGCCGGAGCTTATTTTAGTTAGTGTTTTAAACCGCGGTATCGCGGTTTAAAACACTTTTTAAACTTTAGAGCCGGCGCAGGCAGGTACGCGCTCGGCGCTTACCGTGCACGCGGCTCTCATTCACTTCCTATGTAGCCGCGTGCACGGTAAGCGCCGAGCGCGTACCTGCCTGCGCCGGCTATAAAGTTTTTAAAAAGTGTTTTAAACTGCGATACCGCGGATTAAAACACTAACTAAAATAAGCTCCGGCACCAGCTCACCCTGAGCTGGTGCTCGGTATTGACATCGGAAACCTGCCACTACAAGTGGTAGGTTTCCTGTAAACTGCCACGTACGAAAATTTGCCAAAAATGCCCCGGTCACGAGCCTTTTCAAGCCACTTCACTAAGTGGTTTAAGAATCTTGTCTTTGTGGGAATACAGGAGGTCCCCGGGTTACGTACACGATAAGTTCTGTAGCTTTGTTCTTAAGTTGAGTCTGTATGTAAGTCAGAACTGTATATTTTATATTTGTAACCCCGGCCAGAATTTTTTTTTTGTCTCTGACAATTGGATGTTTAAAAATGTTGGGTTGTCATAAGAACCAGGATTAACAGTTAGGGTGATATCACACGTATACGTTTTCACTCCGTTTTTGGCCCATTTTGCTTAAAAACTGATTGAAAACGCCACGTGTGCCATCACCCTTAAGCTTAATTTCAGACACCTGTGATAACTGTTACAGCTAATCATTGTAGCCGGGGGATAAAGTACAGTATATTACCAATACCCAGAGGTCTGTTTTGTAACTAGGGGTCGTCTGTAAGCTGGGTGTTCTTAAGTAGGGGGCCTGCCTTTACCAATTTAACAATGAGAATGGACTATATTGGATAGATGAAGTGGTCCCTGTGTAAAGCAGTGGTGATCATGAACTTTGTGTCATGGATTTCCTATAAGTAAATCCGCAACACAGGAACTGAGAGATTGATATACTTGGGGTTTAAAGAGATGTTTTATGATTTGGATAAGGCATAGTAAGGAAATGTCTGAATATTATAGTGAAAACAAAAACCGGTATTATCTTTCCTAAGGGGCCAGAAGAAATTGTCCTATACATTTAGTGCAACAATGGAGCCAATCTCTGCAGACTCCTGCTGCAATTGGAGGGTCAAGTATCTGTTTTCTTTCCCTTGCATATTTATGTAAAATATAAGCATTTCTCTGATTCCCAATAACCTATTTAACTTTTATGCTAGACATCTGATTTGTATTGTTAGAAAATAATTTGATCTTATTGGTGTGGATCAGATGGTGCCTGTTAAAATAAATGAGCCTACCCAGGGTCGGCTGCAGGTTTCATTGGGCTCCTTTGCAGTGAACTCACGTGGCAACATTGAAAATTCAGAAGCTAAAACAGTCTCCCGTTTCCCCAAATATTCCCTATTTTATCATAGAAAATTGCCCCCTCATGGTTAGTTTGCATAAAGCCCCTATGAATTAATTATAAACAGCCCTCCACATCACATTGGATTCTTTATGTAAAGCCTAATGTGGGCCACCCCCAGCAGCCGGGGCCGAGAAATTTCCCAGGTATGCCCAGTGCTGTGCCTACAATATAACATAAATGATACACTGAGACCCCTCAAAACTGTAATGTAATGATGTCACAGCCATTGTGCCTGTGACAGCTGACCTAACTGCTAGCCATGTGCTGATCAACATGTGATTGTTGAGATCAATGGTCCAATAGGGACTGAAGCTGCAACCTGGGGATCTTGCGCAGAGTAGTTTACATGTTGTTTTGGTCTGCCCTAATTTATAAATTGTGGATAACCCTTGTTTAATTTTTGTTTCTATCATGTACATACATTTGCAAGGAACCCTTGGAATTAGCTGGATTTTGACATTGAATACTCGTATGTTCTTGTCTTGCCACCATACATTTCCCATAGCTTCATACACCATTTGTCCAACGCTGGATATTGTACCATTTCTTCCTGCCAATTTCTGTCAACCTCTCAGATACTTTGTAAGCTTCGGCTGCTTCATGCCACTTCAACTTCATAGGTTGGCCAAAGCGTAAAGGACATCTACCCTCAGATTTACTGACTACCCCGACTTACATGCTCTTTTTATGCAAAGTCCCCATTTTTAGTTTTATAATGAAATGTCCAGATTCCTCTATAAAAATCTGGAAATGAGCCAGAGGCGCTCCGGGTGAGCTCTCGTCACTGTGTCTCGCATGCTCTATTGTCTGAATAAAAGGACTTTGTATTTTAGTTGGTGAGTGCACGTCTTTATTTTATTCACATTTACATTTTGGTCTATTATCAGACCTATTGGTCAGGGTGGAAAATTCAGGATATAGCACATTGTAATAAACATACTAAGTCACCATAAAAATGCAGGTTAATATGCAAGCATCTCCTAGAGCAGCAGAAGTTATTCAGGGTATTCAGAACATTCTGCTACTCCATGGTCATGTGATATCACACACTGTAGTGACATGTTATACAAACAATGTATATTTGATGAAAATGGACAGCCCCTTTAATCCTGGTGATTTTACTTATTAACAGTATATATCACAGTGTATAAGCCACTAGTTGTTCTGTGGGCACTATGATTATAACAGAGTTTTTCCTCATGAAATGAAGGTGCTGCCTTGTAGTTGTCGCACCTACACCAATCAGCTTTCATAGTTTACACTGCATGAAGCAATGTGAGCGGCGGGCAGCCAGGACATGACAGCGCTGTACGGTTACTGCCGTAGACATCCTCCCCTGATAACTACTACACCTCCACAATAACACACGTCCTCTCACTAGCTCAACGCTCCGCCCCTTTTCTTTCCACAGACACAGTAGTCACATGGTACACTGACGTCATCGGATCCCGGTCACATGACTGTGATGTCAGGGAAGGTCCTTTAGGCCCCCGGAATCCAGCATCTGTACCGATCAGCGAGGCGGAGCAGGAGCGGTGAGCACTCGGGTCTAGGACTCGGCCGCTTCCGTTATAAGGTAACATCCGGCGGATGAGGCGGCTTCTCCCGGCCTGATGTGCCGTCATAGCCCCATGTACGTGACGCCGTGTGTGCAGGTGCGGGGCACATAGACTGTGCCGGGCCTGCGATGTCCAGCTGAATCATCTCCTCCTGCACAACATCCGGGTGACCGAGGCTGCGCGTAGTGGAGACAGCCGGGCGTGCATGTTGGCAGCATCATGTCAGGGGCCCCAGTCTCATTCGGCTAAACTTGGAATACCCCAATCTTCATTGTATACACAACACTGCTGCTGCTTGTCAGCAATATTTCCTGCCAGGAGTTAGTGTGTCTGTGCCACACTATATGTTATGTAGCCAGACACATGGGAACATAACCCTATCGGTAATGTGACCCTCTACATTACATTGGCGTCATCAGCGTCTTTCTCCAAGATGAGACCAGGTGCACACTCGGCTAGGCTGAGCATGCATGTGTCCCTGCCATTTAGTGTGTACTATTACAGTAAGACTTGACCTTCCTCCACCTTATCTGTCTTGGTTGCTCAAAGCAAAAGAAAATAAAAAGCAGTACCCGCTCCTACCCAAATGGCCAAACTCTTACTAAATGGCATTGAGACCCAATACTTTTGTGAATTGGTGATGTATTCTGGTTTCATGGTTGCAGCTGCACCCTTCCAGAGTCCCAAAAATGGGACCAATCAATCGAGGTGTTCAGGTGGCTTTGCCTTTGTGAGGAAGGACGATTGTGGCTCGCTAGATTTTAGTCAACTGTTTTCACTAATATTTTTTTCATCTTCAAGTGATGAGTCAGTTTAATATCCTGGAAAGTAACAATAATATCTATGTAGCGAACCTAAGTTCAGATTTGGCGTCCATGTTGTGCGATATGCTGCCGAGCGGCCAGTCTGGCAGATTTATGCACCTAGCAACTAGGCATGACTGTGGACATCCCTTCCCAATCTCAGTCATGACTAGTTGCTAGGGGCATAAATCTGCCGTTTGACCTCTCGGCAGCATATCATGTAACAGGTCTGGTAGGGCAGAACGGCCCAAACGCCAAAAGTTCAGGCAAACTCTGTGCAGCGCTGCGTAATCTGTGTGCACTATATAAATGAATAATTATTATTGTTCAGGCATGCTCTGTTCTACACGAGAGCAAACTTAAAGAACCTATATGTAACAGCCCCTTTAATCCTGGGGGTAACTTGGGGACTGCCTGTAGGTTCATTTGCATACATGACATATATACATTTTTGTATCAATGTACGGCTGTCCCCAGTTGTCTGACCACCGATGCAGGCTGGAGACATACACTGATAATGCCATTGAAATACGCTAGGCATGCTGGGAAATGTAGTAGAGGTGACCTCATTGTGGAAAGATAATTTAGGGAGTACGTTTAAAGGGAACCTGTCGCCACATTTCCACAGATACAGCTAGTGATAGGGCTCTATAGGAACCTAACTGACATCCTTCTTTTAGCTAACAAATGTCTCCCTCACATCCCTATAAATCAACTTTATGTTACTTTCCTTGGAATCAGAGGGGGGAGGGGCCCTGCTTAGCCCGTCCCTCCCATTTTCTCATTCCCATGCCAGATCATGTCATGTGACCAGGGTGATGTCATCTAAGGTCCTTTTGCATCTCAATGAAGGTCCTGTTACACCTACAAGGTCTACCTCATGTATGTATCTTTATCACATGAAGCCTCCATGGACTTCTACTCCTCCCCATCCTCCATAGAGGCTGCTTTGATTTCATGTGATAAGATACATACATGAGGTAGATGTTGCAGATGTAACAGTACCTTAGATGACATCACCCTTGTTACTTGACATGAATTGGCCAATGATGCAACAGAGCTCTCTATGTTCCACACTAATGATTGAAAGTCCGGCTCTTCTTAGTGAGCTGGATCATTAGGCTTTCCCCGATAAGATGAGCCGGCTGTTGTGTCTACAGAACGGCTCCCGTTCATAAGATTAAACACACCCTTACGAACTATAAAGAAAGCCGGCTACAGTTGTGCCCACCTAATGTCACCCCCTCTTCCCTCCGCCCTTTTCCCAATCCCAGTTATTAATATGTGACTCTGCAGTGCAACTACTCTTAATATATAGTTCCTGCTTGAGCCAAAACTTGTGCAGGCCAACTCGACCTGTCAGAGTGCTGTAAGGCTGTGAAATGTGCTGTTTTCCCTTGTTATAAAGAAAACAATAAAAAAAGATTTAAACAAAAAAAAAAGTACAATAGGGTGTGCCAATCCACTCCACACCACTTTTAACCAGATTTTATTGGGCGTGATGAGCTGATTAGGGGCGGGGGTTAGGTGAGCTATCGGCTCACTGAAGGGAGCTGACTCCCGTTGTTCACACGAAAGAGCCGGCTCTGCTTGCCAACTCGTTTGGGAACCACAGCTCACTTTTACACACAGCAGCATGTTCTGTAGCAGTGAGGCAGGGCAATGCAAGCAACTACTGAATATACTCACTTGGTGTCAGTGGACTCACAAACTGATTTGTTAACATTGGAGCCATGGAAAGGAATCATTTAGTGAGAATGGTAATATTTTTTAATCATAGTTTTTAATTTCAATGGCAGGTTTTTTTTTTTTAAACCATATTGTTGCTAAATTGAGGGTCCTATAAATATATGGAAAACTACGTGGTTTTTGCTACAATTTTGAAAGATTGTAAGAAAAAACTGTGAAATGCAAATAACATGCATAGGTGGTCCCCAGATTACACACAATATAGGTTCTGTAGGTTTGCCCTTATGTTAGTTGGAACAGGTTTATCTTAAAAAAAAAAAAAAAAAAGTGTAACTTGCAGCCTGGGACTAGAGTTCAGTAAATTACCAGCGTCCAGAGCTTCCCCAGAGGTCACAGTGGAGAGGGGCTTACGGATTTCTCACCTCCTCATACCGGTCCTGGATCAGGCTATGATTGAGGCCACTGCCTCCCCCTCCCTGCACAAGGCTATGACAGAAGCCTCCAACCTCATCCTGCCCTGTTTAGTCTGCTGGAGATGGTCAAGTGCTATATCAGGAAATATCATAAAGAACTCCTGTAGTAGCAGGGGGTCTGCTGGACCAGTTGCTTCATTCATTAAAGGGAATGGGACCTCAATGCTTTTGTTTTTAGGTGTTGTTCCTCCGGGCAATAACATGCACAAAATATAGCCCCCCCCCCCCCAAGAAAAAAGCAGACAAATAACTAAAGATAAATGACCCCATAGTATTTCAACTTATAATAAAGTATTAAAGCAGCAAAAAAAAAGAAATTCATGACACATAAGGTTAGTTAATAATTAATTTTCCTGTTTTGTTTTTCTAATGTGTCATGCTTTTTTTATGTTCTAGTTTTCAAATGAACCCAGAAAGAAAATGAATAATGGGTTCCCTATTGTGTTATGGTCATTTTGATATTTACTACATATAGTGGGGGGGGGGATAGTGGGTGATTTTGACAATGTTTTGTAAAATTGTGAGCTGGGGATTTTGAAAATTTTTTTTTTCCTTCCACCATAACCGGGCCATCTTTAACTTGATTGCAAATGCCCACTGACTTTAGACGTCAGCAGGTGTTGGTCTCCAGTTTGCAGGGAAGAGTAGCGCTAAACTAGGACCTCAGGGAGAAAGCAGAAGTTGTTTGTGAATGAAAACCTGATGTTTCGGACCCCTGACTGGTATGCAAGATCAATTAATTGTCTTTTTATAGACTCTGGAAGGCGCAGGAAGTGCTTGAGTGTTGTCTATACAACTTCCGAATATAGCGCAACAACTAATCACAACCCTGAATGGCTGAAAGATCCCTTTCACTAGCCTCATTGAAACAGGACCTTATGAACCCAATTAAGCTGCCACCAGCTTTCCTTTAATATAAGCCTGGTCTATAATGGCGAACCTTTTAGCGACGGAGTACTCAAACTGCAACCCCAACCCCCCTCATTTATCGCGAGGTGCCAACCAAAAATTAGAACAGTAACTTATTGCTCCATGTTCTTCATAGTATCATTGTATATAAGGCTGGAAAGACGCAAGTCCATCAAGTCCAACCTTTAAGAATTAAATGTTTTATCCCCATAACCTGTGATATTTTTCTCTCCAGAAAGACATCCAGGCCTCTCTTGAACATGTACATAGAGTCCGCCATAACAACCTCCTGCGGCAGAGAGTTCCACAGTCTCACTGCTCGTACAGTAAAGAACCTTTGTCTATGGTGATGGTAGAATCGCCTCTCCTCCAGGCGCCGAGGATGCCCCCTTGTCCTGGTCACAGGCCTAGGTAGAAAAAAATCTTTGGAGAGATCCTTGTACCGTTCAGGTATTTGTACATTGTAATGAGGTCTCCCCTCAGTCGTCTTTTTTCTAAACTGAATAATCCCAAATTTTTTAATCTGTCAGTGTATTCTAATCCCCCCATTCCCCTAATAATCCTGGTTGCTCTCCTCTGCACCCGTTCCAGCTCTACTATATCCTTTTTATACACTGGTGCCCAAAACTGTACACAATATTCCATGTGTGGTCTGACCAGGGATTTGTATAAGGGCAAAACTATGTCTTTATCATGAGAATCTATTCCTCTCTTGATACATCCCATTATTTTATTTGCTTTAGCAGCAGCCGCCTGGCTCTGGTCACTAAAATTAAGTTTACCATCCACCAATACCCCCAAGTCCTTTTCAGCTCCAGTTTTACTAAGTAATTGACCGTTTAGAACATAATTATACTTTTTGTTTCCATGGCCCAAGTGCATAACTTTACATTTATCTACATTAAACCTCATCAACCATTTCTCTGCCCACTCCTCAAGCTTCCACAAATCCCTCTGTAATGCTAAACTATCGACCTCCGTATTTATTACTTTACACAGCTTAGTATCATCTGCAAATATTGAAACTTGACTGTGTAAACCCACCACAAGGTCATTAATAGAAATATTAAAAAGAAGTGGCCCCAATACTGACCCCTGTGGCACTCCACTGGTAACGTCAACCCAATCTGAGAATGTGCCATTAATGACCACCCTCTGTTTTCTATCACTAAGCCAATTACTTACCCAAATACACAGATTTTCCCCTATTCCCAGCAGTCTCATTTTATATACCAACCTTTTATGCGGCACGGTGTCAAATGCCTTTGAAAAGTCCAGATATACAACATCCACAGCGTCCCCCAGATCCAGTCTTGAACTTACCTCCTCGTAGAAACCAATCAGATTAGTCTGACAGGACGATCTGTCATAAACCCATGCTGACGCTGGGTTATAAGGTTATGTACAGTGAGATACTCCAGGATAGCATCTCTAACAAACCCCTGAAATATTTTCCCCACCACAGCAGTTCAATCTTACCGGCCTTCTGAGGACAGCAACACAGTAGTAAAAAGGAGGGAAAATTTGCATAATTGTAGCTTCTTTCCAGTGTCATTCTGTACAAAGAGAATCTTGGGGCCAGCAGGAGGTCCTCCAAAAATAACTTGGCCCTGTCTACACATTCTCCCTCTTTCTACAGTCACAAGTAGCGAAGTAAGTATCACTTTAAGATATGACTGAAAGCAGAATCTTTTAAGTTCCTGGGGACTGCAGGAAAATTCTTTGAGTCCTGTCTTTTGTGCTCTGGCGATGGCCTGGGTGCCCACAGAAAGGGCTCTGAGTGCCGCCTCTGGCACCCCTGCCATAGGTTCGCCACCACTGATATAGGGCGAGGAACCAACCCGGTAGCATGTATATAACGGACGTGGGATACGTGGATTCAATATAAAAAAGCAACACAGGTAAAATTTTGCCGTTTTTGGGCCATTTTTAATTGTGCAAATTCAAAAAACCAGACAAAAACGGATGTTTTTTAGTTAGTCTGAAAACGCACTAACTAAAAATGGCCCAAAAACGCCATGTGTGACATCACCCTTAGGCCGGAGGCACATGTGCCGTTTTGAACCCGTTTTTGGACCGTTTTTAAGCAGTCCGTTAAAAAATGTTTTTGACTGGTTTTATCAATTACAGGCAGTCCCCGGGTTACATACAAGATAGGGTCTGTAGGTTTGTTCTTAAGTTGAGTTTGTATGTAAGTCAGAACTGTATATTTAATCATTGTAATCCCAGCCAGAACTTTTTTTGGTCTCTGTGACAATTGGATTTTAAAAATGTTGGGTTGTCATAAGAATCAATATTAACACTAAAGCTTCATTACAGACACCTGTGATAACTGTTACAGCTGATCATTGTAGCCTAGAACTAAAGTACAATAAATTACCAACATCCAGAGGTCCGTTTGTAACTATGGGTCGTATGTAAGTCGAGTGTTCTTAAGTAGGGGACCGCCTGTATTAGAACTGGTCAAAAACGGATGAGTTTTTCAAAAACACATGGGGTTTTTAACTGACTGCTTAAAAACAGCCCAAAAACAGGGTCAAAACGCCACATGTGCTGCCGGCCTTAGAGTGTTCTACTTTTAGGCTATATTCACACTGACGTATGGGGGACGTATATACGGCCGACGTATATATACGGCCGACGTATATACGTCCCCCATAGACGGCAATGGGCACACGGCGCCCTACGGGAGTGGTGCGGTACGGCACCTTACCGCTCCGTACCCGGGAAAAAGATACGATCTGTCCTATCTTTAGCCGTAGTACGGCGCCGTGCGCCATTGCTTCCTATGGAGAGGGGCGGGGGTGAGCTGCGCTCACCTCCTCCTCCTCCTCTCCCCGTGCACTGCCGTTGCCCGCTACGGTACGGTACGGGCGGACAGCGGCAGTGTGAATGTAGCCTTGGACCTTCTTTCAGCTGGTCTAAACTGTTTGACACAATTGGAAGATGGTGCATGAAAACCTCCACCCAGAGGTCGCACTAACATTTTTCCAGAAGGGTAAAAATACTCCTCTCACAATTTTTGAGGAGTATTTTTACCCGAGGAGGAGTATGAAAATTTCGGTAATACACCGCACACATAGCGCGCACACACTGGTCGCTCACAGGACACGGCACACTCAAACAGGACACGGCACACTCAAACAGGACACGGCACACTCAAACAGGACACGGCACACTCAAACAGGACACGGCGAACCCCTTTAACCCCTTAACGCTCTGCGCCGTAGCTCTACGGCGCAGAGGTATAAGGGATGTATGAAGAGGGCTCACGGGCTGAGTCCTCTTCATACAGAGGTGGGGGTTTTTGCATTTTGCACAAAACCCCCACCGCTAATAACCGCGGTCGGTGCTTGCACCGATCGCGGCTATTAACCCTGTAAACGCCGCCCGCAAAGTCGCGGGCGGTGTTTAAAAGACGGCGGCGCGCGGGCGCCGCCATCTTTTTTTTGATCGCCACGCCCCCGAACGTCATTGGGGGGCGGCGATCGGTTACCATGGTAGCCTCGGGTCTTCTTTTGACACGAGGCTACATGGTTTATGCAGGTTCGTTACAATGAGCCAGTGGCTCATTGTAATGTATGACCTGCAAAAATGCCATATATTGCAATACTGTAGTATTGCAGTATATGGTAGGAGCGATCTGACCATCTAGGGTTAATGTACCCTAGATGGTCTAAAAAATAGTGAAAAAAAAAAGAAAAAAAAAAGTTTAAAAAATAAAAAAAATTAATAAAATATTAAAAGTTCAAATCACCCCCCTTTCCCTAGAACGGATATAAAACATAACAAACAGTAAAAATCACAGACATATTAGGTATCGCCGCGTCCCAAAATGCCCGATCTATCAAAATATAAAAACGGTTACGGCCGGCGGTGACCTCCGAGGCGGGAAATGGCGCCCAAATGTCCGAAATGCGACTTTTACACCTTTTTACATAACATAAAAAATGAAATAAAAAATTATCAAAATGTCGCACAGACCTCAAAATGGTAGCAATGAAAACGTCGCCTCATTTCGCAAAAAATGACCCCTCACACATTTCCGTGCGCCAAAGTATGAAAAAGTTATTAGCGTCAGAAGATGGCAAAAAATGTTTTTTCTTTTTTGTACACATTCGTTTAATTTTTGAAAATGTATTAAAACACAATAAAACCTATATAAATTTGGTATCACCGCGATCGCACCGAACCAAAGAATAAAGTAGGCGTATTATTTGGAGTGAAGAGTGAAAGTCGTAAAAACTGAGCCCACAAGAACGTGACGCACGTGCGGTTTTTTTTCAATTTTTCCACATTTGGAATTTTTTTTCAGCTTCGCAGTACACAGCATGTTAAAATAAATAACATTACGGGAAAGTAAAATTTGTTACGCACAAAATAAGCCCTCACACAGGTCTGTACACGTAAAAATGAAAAAGTTATGGATTTTTGAAGTTGGAGAGCGAGAAATGAGCCGGAAAACCCTCCGTCCTTAAGGGGTTAAATCCAACATGCACAATCCCCCCTCTGAGCATTTGCAATTGTGCAGGAGGACCCCCAAACACATCAGACGGTCCCCAAACCTGCCAATTTCTGACATCGAATACATATGCCTGAGTCTGACTGGGCCTTACTCCACTCAAAGCTGAGCATGCATGTGTATGCGGGAATTGCAAGGATTTCCCACCTACTGATATTAGAAGCAGCAGGGAAACACCTATGGATAAGCGACTCCCATGAGCCTCAGACACCTCCGATTTATTACATTTTGAGTGAATTTAACACAAATGTATAATGTGCCCTGAGCAGCCATCTATACCCCCCTATGAACCTCCGGAGGGAGATGTGCAGATAGAGCGCCCCCTGTGCACAGCAGTCAATGATTGGAGGCGTCCGGGAGCTCATTAAATATATATCCAATTATTTTCGGAGGCCGTTGTTATCACCCGCTGCAGACTGTGGCGTCATCCGCTCTCCAAAAGCTTCCCATCTGATAACATATTGGTGATCCAAGCAGGACACGGCACACACTCACCCGGTCCTGTCGATCACATAAACGCAGGCAGCGTTTGGAGCAGGACGGGGAGCGGCAGCCCCGCTGCCCACATGCCTCCCCCTGGGGGCTGCGCTCTCGCTCCGGGTCTCTCCTGACCGCCCCTGACACTGAGTCACGTGTCCTGCTGAGCGGTCCAGCGCGCGCTGCGATCGCTCGATAGACATTTCCCTCATTTGCAGCGCGTGCTGAACCGCTCAGCCTGCGCGCTACAGGGAATAATTGCCATGCGTTCTTTTACGCATGGCAATTATTTTGGGGGGTAATGGCGCCTCATCACGCGTCTATGACGCGTGGTGAGGCGTTAATGCGACCTCTGCCTCCACCGTGACTACCATTCAGACCAGATCTCCCAGACTGTGTAGGAGAGGCTACTACTACCCCTGGCTTCCCCCGACCTCTGTGCTCTGCAGATGAACTCCCCCTCATACTGTAAATACCTGAGGCTCCTAATTTTACCACAAAAAATTGGAAAAAGTTTTTGACTTGAATATAAGCCCTAGGGAGGGGGAGGCGAAATAACCACTACTCTAATAAAATATCCAACAGCACCTACTGTACACCTCATTAGGTTATCTGCCAAGAGTTTGTATGTTCTCTCCGTGTTTGCGTGGGTTTCCTCCGGGTCCTCCGGTTTCCTCCCACACTCCAAAACATACTGGTAGGTTGTTTAGATTGTGTGCCCCATGAGGACAGAGACTAATATGGCAAGCTCTGTGCAGCGCTGCATAATCTGTGTGCGCTATATAAATAAAGGAATTATTATTATTAATGAAATCCACAGCAGATCTTGCCTGTCAGCAGAAATGGACCTTTTTAACCACTACCATGTTGTCAAGCAGCTGAATACCTTCTAGATCAAGTATCTTTCATGACCCAGTGTGGTGGCATTATCCAGAAACTCAAACTGGTTGTATAAAGTCATGTTCTCTCTTCCTCGAAAGCCTCCTTCACTGTAATTGATGGTCCTGCATCCAGAGACATCACTAACCAGATCTCCTTATGTCCAGTGCAGGATATCAATCAGAGGAGGAGGCATTCAGAACTCCCCACCTTGACTTCTCACCTCTCAGTGATGAGACCCCCACAGATCACTAGAACGTGGGGTCCGAGGTACTTCTGTCCCCGAGGTGAATGAAGCAGGTGGCCGCACATGTCTGTTCTGCTGCATGTATCTCTTTGGAGCTGACAGAGGTTGCCCAAGTTTTCAGGTTTCCCTCTACCCACAGGATAGGGAATAACAAGCAGTTTGGTGAGAGACTGACTGCTTGTACACCCAACAGTCTGGAAAATGGGGGGCGCTGTCTCACTATTGGGTAGATTGTCAGGATAACCATCAGTCACCATCTGAGGCTGGCGGCACGCGTGCCGCTTTGAACCCGTTTTTGTGCAGTTTTTAAACAGTCTGTTAAAAACACATGCGTTTTTGACTGGTTTTACCAATTATCTTAATTAAAACTGGGCAAAAAAATGCATGCGTTTTTCAATAAACGCACTGCTGTTAAAACGAACTGCTTAAAAACGGCCCAAAAACGAGGGTTCAAAGCGCCACACGTGCCGCCGGCCTAAGGGTGATCACACACATGATGTTTTTAGTCTGTTTTTAAGCATGCGTTTTCAGTCCATTTCAAAATGCATGAGTTTTTTGAAAACGCGTCCGATTTCCCCAATTATCTTAATAAATAAACAGGTTGTAAGCAGCCAAACACATGGTAAACGGTAAAAATGCTGCATTTTTGAACAGACTGAAAATACATGCTTAAAAACGCCATGTGTGGCATCACCCAGGCGGCGTGTTCGCACATTGCGTTTTGTCCTGCGTTTTCATTGCGTTTGAAACGCATTACAAAAGCTGAGGAGACGTGATTTGCCTAATTTCATCACTGTTAACATCATTCGTTAACTCAATGAAAACGCAACCAAAATGCACCCTCAATGTTTTACTTCTGTCAATAGAAATCTGTTCATGCTAATGTGATGTCACACGGTGCACTGCTTGTTAGTATTAGAGAGTAATCAGCAAAGGGTTTTTATAAGGAGCCGTGCACCTGTGACATCACAGATTTCTAACTACTGTAAACTGTTGAGCTTTGTATAGCAGGACAGCAAGCAGAGATGTAGAAAACAGTGAGGAATTTATATAGAAAGTATATTGGAAAGGTCAAAAAACGTTTCATTACACAATGTCAACTATTTGTTGTATGTGGACAGCCCCTTTAAGGGACATCTGGGACTGCACTTCCATAGATGATGTAAGAGCAGTGTGACTTTGTTCTGGAATACCTGTAGGTTTACAGGTAAAATAGCAAACAGGTTTGTCGGCCGTGGAGGAGCTGGATACAACTGGATGGAGGAGACATTCTTTCTGTATTCTGTGTAGAGGGGCTCATTTTTGTTTTGTGTGGTGCATGAAGAGAGAACGGCCAGGATTTCTATAGACTGTTTGGAAGGTAATGGGGATCAGACATGGTGCTGGTAATCCGGGAACATGACTGTGTATAGTAGATTTATATTGTGTGATGGCTTGTATAGATTTACTATGCTTTCCGTGGATAAACCAATGTACATGTATAGTCTGTGTTTCTGCATGGTCCTGTACAAATAAACGCCTACATTTGACACATCACACTTCATGCAAAAATCCTGATTATCTGTGACCCACTTACAAACTAGTCATTGAGACAAATCCAAGTTGGAAAAATAGACTAATATCCAAGTATGTCTTAGGTGTTTTCATGTCTTGTATGCACTGATGCATTTCTCCCAAAATGACATTTATTGGTGCTGTTTCTCTCTTGAGATCCGGTCATGCTACCACACTGCTGTTTAATGCCCCTTTCCCGGATATCCCGGTTCTCTTCGGCATGATCCTCGCACAGTATGCCTGTGAGTTCAGCGCTGGTCCTGTGTGTATACAGACTTACTGCGCATGTGCCAACCTCTGCTCTCGCAGTGTGCACTAAAGATTCCGCATGCGCAGAAGGTCTATGTGTGAAAAAACACCTGGAAAAGAATAGTTCAGTAAGGCATCAGTAAAAAAAAAAAAAAAAAAAAAACCCCAGGAAGAGAAACCAATCTGTATGTGTCCATAAGCCAAAATGGATTCAGTAAAAAATCTGAGTACTGATTGTTCACATGCCATCATCATCAAATTATCATTGAACACGTTTTTGGCCTGTTTTTAAGCAGTCTGTCAAAAAACGCATGCGTTTTTGACCAGTTTCAAATAATTGGTCAAACCTGTCAAAAACGGATGCGTTTTCAAAAAACACATGCGTTTTTTGACACACTGGCTATAAATGTGCCAAAAATGCGTTCAAAACGCGACGTGAGCCATCACCCTTAGGGTGCGTTCACACGTTCGGTCAGCAATGCGTTTTGAAAAGCATGTAGAAAATGCAAAACGTGCGGTGTTGGTTGCCAATCGCATGCGCTTCCTCTGAAGTGAAGATGCAATCGGCAAAAGCCCCTCCCCATTCCGACTGCATTACTGACTGAACATGTGAACGTACCCTAAGGGTGATGGCACACACAAACACAGACAAAGCCGCACCCACCGGGGCCGCAGTGTTGTGCATTAATTTAATGGTGGGTGCAGCTTTGTCTGCGTTTACAAACGCAGACAAAGTGGCACGTGTGCCATCACCCTTAGTGTATGATCACTGGGGGTCCGATATCTGGGACACATAGCTATCACAAGACCATACACCAGATACTTAGGGATCTAACGGAGTGCTCACAGTTTTTAGAAAAAGCGGTCCCAATATTCTGGAAACAAAACTAGCATGTTATTGTAGTAGTATTGTAGAGACTTGTAACTACGAGGGGGTATTTGGGCTTTAGCCACATTGAAAACCACTAATCTCTGTGTGTGACTCCAGGATTTTAGAGGGCACACTGAGGTTGACTGCTTGTCAGGAAAATCCATGCCGTATGAGGATAACTTTATAGTTATCCTGGCCATGTGATGCTGACCTGCCTGCAGCGGTCACAGGACAAGAAGGATTAACTTTCCCAATTGTCCTTTGTTTTCATATGGGTTGCAGTTATTTAAGCGTCTGTCACACTTACTTGACCTGAATGAGCACAATGAGACGCCGGGCAAAATCATAGTACAAGTACTGTAAGGGAATAGTAAGGCGTTACTTCTAGTATAGTACTTGTACTACATGGTAACAAATCCAACTGCACTCTCCAATGGGAATATGTATATTGCTTCTTAGTGAAAACTTTGCTTTGCTCATCTTTTTCATTTTATAAACTTGTTGTGATCTTTTTGTGGGATGGGTGAGTAAATTTTTTTTTTGTTTATGTAAATTTACCTTAGTCAGGGAGAACTTTCATCATGCTCCCAAAACCTTTTCTAAAATAAGTTTTAAAAATTTGTGAGCTTGTAGGTTTGGGGAAGAATAATATGTGCTTGCCTCTTCTCATGCATCCTGGTTAAAGTGCTGACCCTAATGGAAATAATGAGACCCTACTGTAAGGGGGTTACCTGCCATGCGCGTAGACGTGACCCTGTAAGGGGGTTACCTGCCATGCGCGTAGACGTGACCCTGTAAGGGGGTTACCTGCCATGCGCGTAGACGTGACCCTGTAAGGGGGTTACCTGCCATGCCTGTAGACGTGACCCTGTAAGGGGGTTACCTGCCATGCATGTAGACGTGACCCTGTAAGGGGGTTACCTGCCATGCCTGTACACGTGACCCTGTAAGGGGGTTACCTGCCATTCGTGTAGACGTGACCCTGTAAGGGGGTTACCTGCCATGCGCGTAGACGTGACCCTGTAAGGGGGTTACCTGCCATGCGCGTAGACGTGACCCTGTAAGGGGGTTACCTGCCATGCGCGTAGACGTGACCCTGTAAGGGGGTTACCTGCCATGCGCGTAGACGTGACCCTGTAAGGGGGTTACCTGCCATGCGCGTAGACGTGACCCTGTAAGGGGGTTACCTGCCATGCGCGTAGACGTGACCCTGTAAGGGGGTTACCTGCCATGCGCGTAGACGTGACCCTGTAAGGGGGTTACCTGCCATGCGCGTAGACGTGACCCTGTAAGGGGGTTACCTGCCATGCGCGTAGACGTGACCCTGTAAGGGGGTTACCTGCCATGCGCGTAGACGTGACCCTGTAAGGGGGTTACCTGCCATGCGCGTAGACGTGACCCTGTAAGGGGGTTACCTGCCATGCGCGTAGACGTGACCCTGTAAGGGGGTTACCTGCCATGCGCGTAGACGTGACCCTGTAAGGGGGTTACCTGCCATGCGCGTAGACGTGACCCTGTAAGGGGGTTACCTGCCATGCGCGTAGACGTGACCCTGTAAGGGGGTTACCTGCCATGCGCGTAGACGTGACCCTGTAAGGGGGTTACCTGCCATGCGCGTAGACGTGACCCTGTAAGGGGGTTACCTGCCATGCGCGTAGACGTGACCCTGTAAGGGGGTTACCTGCCATGCGCGTAGACGTGACCCTGTAAGGGGGTTACCTGCCATGCGCGTAGACGTGGCTCAGCTGGCTTAGCAGTCACCTTTCAAATGTTGATATAAAAAAAAGAGGGCAATATTAAAATTACTCTGTAATGTCTGTACGTGAATCCCATGATCGGCAAAGCGCAGCAGAATAAGAAGGAGCTATATAAATAGATTTATTAATATTATTTTTGTATTTTTTTGTGTTTTATTTAAAGGGAACCTGTCATCAGAAACTGGCCTAATAAACTAGTAGCATTATGTTGTCTATCAGCTTTACACCTTACAGATCATGTTTCTTTCCTTGCCTAGCATTGTTCTATCACCCAGAAAATCATGTTGGAAGTGAGGAGTAAATTGGTTGCATAAAGTAAAGGAGGCGGAGAATTCAAAAGGGAAGTCAAGCTCTCTCTGCCTCTGAACACCTCCTCCCGTGACTTACAGCATGCACCAGACTTCAGTAGATTTGGTTAGTGATGTCTATGGGTGCAGGACAGTTTGAGATAGGGAAAGCTTGACTTGAGTGTTAAACTCTTCGCCTCCTTGACTTTGTACAACAAATCTACATCTCACTTCAAACTTGATTTTCTGGGTGATGTAACCACACCAGGCCATGATCTGGAAGGTAATTAGCAGCTTGACAACATACTGTTAGTGCTTTATTAGGTATATTTCTGCTGACAGGTTTCCTTTTAAAGATGAAAGAATAATAAACTAGTCCAGTCCAGCGTGTAACATGTCCACTTCTAGTCTTTGTCTTTATTGCTAGGTATCTTCTCAGTTTCAGATGCATGTCATTATTTTCTGTCTTTTACATTTTACCTGACTAATAGCTCTTGCACAGATTGGTGTACATGCTGCAGATACTGACCAAGATTTCAACTACAAATCCTGAGGCTTTTCAATTTAGATTATTCGTATCAGAACCCTAGGGGTTTATTATCTGGAAAACTCAACAATCGGCATTTCTGACTTACAGAAGCAACACAGAAAACAGAACTTTACTCTATGTAGTGACAGTACGGTAGCTCCACTGCACATGGATGGGAGCTGTAGTTACTCAGACCGGACACTCCTCAAAGAATGGGGCTGCTGAAAACCTATTCTGACCCACTATCCCCTTTATGACAGAACGGTTCTCTTTTGTCTCCTCTCACGGTATTATCATGTATTGCAGAGATACTTAGTTTCTGCAGACTGTTAAATGGGTTTGTTTTGGTTGTTCTATAGATTCTGCCCTTGTCTGGACCTGCTCCCTCACATCAGCCCAAGCCCAAGAAGGTCCCTGGCAGTTCTCCACCTTCTGGAGCGTTTCTTATAATCTTGTTTTGAGGAAATGGCCGGGAGAGGAGTAGCGAGGCCGAACGGACAGTCTCAGGCCAGTAAGATCTGTCAGTTTAAGTTGGTATTGTTGGGGGAATCGGCGGTCGGCAAGTCAAGTCTGGTGCTACGCTTCGTTAAAGGACAGTTCCATGAATTTCAGGAGAGCACAATTGGAGGTAGGTGACCTCCTCAAATTCTCATGGATGTATTACTTTTTATGTTTTTCTTCCAATTTTTTTTTTTTTAATTAAATTTTGTTATATTTTACCTTTTTCTAGCCGCATTTCTTACACAGTCAGTTTGTCTGGATGACACAACAGTAAAGTTTGAAATCTGGGATACAGCGGGGCAAGAGCGATATCATAGCCTGGCACCTATGTACTATCGAGGAGCACAAGCTGCAATCGTGGTGTATGACATCACCAACCAGGTAAGCAAATCATATTTAAGGAAGGAAGGCAGGAGAAATGAAAGGTGAGCTCTGATTGGCCGATATTATGGACGATGCAAAGTTGAGTTGTGCTTTTTGCATCTTTTTAGTCTTTTAAGAAATTAAATAAAATTGCAAAAAAAAAAATGTTGATTGCCCATTGGTGTATGGATCACTCAAGTGAATCTACCATCAAAATCTACCTGTGTTATAATCTACAATTATAAACCAGGAACACTTGCTAATCGGTCCAGGCACAGTGACTGTGGTAATCTTCTTATATTTGTTATCCATGGCCTCCTTCCTTCTAAAATGGACTTTTCCAGTTATGCTAATGCTCAAGGAGAGCTCTCTGGTGGGGGGTTACCAGTTTCACATGCTGCTACTGTCTTGCCCTCTCCATTCCCTCTGCCTGATGTAATCTCTTGGCAACAGAGGAAGTTTCAGCACAAGTTGGGAAGTGGTTCTTGCACACTGTAACAGCATGTGAAGCTACAGCGCGGAGGGGCTTTGGTAACACTCCTAGAGACCTTGAGACATCATTTTAAAAGATGATTTTAGAGGGAAGGAGTCCATGGATAACATAAGATTACACAGTCATGGGGTCTGGATTTTCTGGAGTAAGTGTACCTAGTTTATCCAGGCTTGATTTTAATATTAGATTTCTTTTAAAAAAGAGTTTTTAAAAAAAAATTCTGTTTGTGCTTCCTGGAGGCAGCATTTTCTTTCTTCAGCCACTCTACAGTGCAGCCTTTTGGCCTGTAGATGTCAGCAGTTGTACATTACACGACATATGAATACATGTATATGAATGGAGAAATTCTACCACTCTGAAGTTTACTCAGGATTTTTTTGGCCTTTTAAATGGATAAACATAAGAAGATTAAAACTTAAGCACTGATTAAAAAAAAAAAAGAACTTTTTAAAAATGGTGTCCCTTAGGTTTACTGTACTTCTCTGGTTTCCTATTGCAGGAGACTTTTGCCAGAGCAAAGACATGGGTTAAAGAGCTGCAGAGACAAGCGAGTCCAAACATTGTCATAGCCCTCGCTGGCAACAAGGCGGACCTCACTAACAAGCGCATGGTTGAGTATGAAGTAAGTCTAAGGTTGCTGTCAACTTTTGTCTGTTTGCTGCTTCCCCGCAATCAGTTTTGTAGTTGCCCAATTATCATTTTTGTATGGAACTGCACATCTTGGGTTCTCATCACTTATGGACTTTGAGTAGGTGCTTGAAGATCTGCCAGAAGTTACGGAAAAGTCTGTCGAACGTAGGTCATGGGTTTCCTCCAAGCCATGATTATGTGAATGATCCTCAAGAAGACTGAGGCTGCGTTCACAAAATGCATTGTGCTGTGTTTTATTGCAGCATTTTTGAAGCATTCCAGGGGCTTGAACAGGGTTCATATGCTGAGGTTACATTGCGTTTTAGCAAATGCAATGGAAACGCGATGTATCCTCGTGTGAGCCCGGTTCAAGCCTTTGCAATGCTTCAAAAACGCAACGCATTGTGCGAACGCGGCCTCAATGATTTCAGGACAGTATACACAGCGGATTTTAAAGTGATACGTTAAACCTCCATTCTTTTTTTTTTTTTTTTTTTTAATGGAGGGAAGGAACAGTAGTGTGAGATGAGCTTTACAGGAGGGCAGCAGAAGATCAGCACTGGAGATGATAGAAGCCACTGCTGAGGACATCACTGGGTGCAGCTCGGCAGACACCTGGGCTCTGCTTTCATGTTCATGCTGGGGTGTGGGATGAAATGGTATAAAATGATAAATTTAATTCCAAACTCTGTGGTTTGAATGTTTAAGCATGGAAATTGACATGAACTGGTTATTAAAATTTGCAACCTGTCAGTTTTCTATAGAGGATTTGGAGGGCATCTCAATTGGAGAGGAGAGATCCTTTATAGAATTCTTAACAAAATAAGGACAAAAAATGTACAATAAATCCAGATGTCTATAAAGATGTGGAAATTCACCCCAGATTTCAGCCCGTATTTAACCTCTTTGTACTATTACTTTGTTATAATATGGAGAGGCCTCATTTGCTGGCAGCAAATTGTCCACAGTGCGTGCACCCACTACAGCCACCAACTGCTGCTCTAGCGAGCTTGGAGCAGATAAAGGAAACCGAGAATGTCTGACGTGGTCAGCCTGACTTGGAGGCGGCAAGTGGAAATGACGCCCATGGGGGGGAAAAGCACAGGGTGCGGAGCTCAGCTGGGGGAGGGGAGGTTTTTTTTAACTTGAAAATGACATAGAGCAACGGTATCCCAAGGGTAGTGGGGAAACCGCTCCTCTATAGCCTAGTCACATCTCACATGGAACGCTAAGGTGAAATATACATTTTTCTGTAAAAGCCTATTTTAATACAAAACCTGTTTGGCAGTGTGTGTACTATGCTGTCGGGAGCCAAAAAATGGGTCTCCTAATGGCAGGCACCATTAAAAGCCCCACCTGTCATGAAAAAATAAAAAGTAAATATTGTTATGATATGTAAAACTTTGCTAGAGATATCGTCCTTTAAAGAAGCACTTCGCAGAACGTCAAAAATTGACCTGGACATTCAGGCACCAATGACCATCTGTCACAAAAGGGTTAATGGCCTAAATTCTCGTTGCCCTCCTGTTATAGTATAAGAGTACTAATAGCTACGCCTCTATCTGTATACATGGTCCTAATCTATATGACCCCTGATAGCAGGTCAGCTTAAAGCTCCTTGGATGTTCTGTTCACCCCCGTGTCATTGATCTCACCGTGTGACCTGCTCTTTGTTCTGCAGGAAGCCCAGGCCTATGCAGATGACAACAGCCTGTTATTTATGGAAACCTCAGCCAAGACGGCCATGAATGTCAATGACCTGTTTCTTGCAATAGGTAAGGTGACTTTCTACCATCTAATAAGCTTTGTTATCTCACTCATGTTATTATATAAAGTTTAACATGAATTATCCTGTTGATAACAGCTGCTTTATGATAAAAGTTCTGTCTTATGTTTATTACATGTAAAATGGGTTGTCATATGAATGACACATTCCCAATGTAAAGAAAGGTGATAGGTGTCAAATCACTGGTGGTTAATAGGGTGTTCCCATTTTAACAATTACTTGATATTGTTTGAATAATGAAAAGTTATACAAATTTCCAATAATAATAATTCTTTATATAGCGCACACAGATTACACAGCGCTGCACAGAGCTTGCGAAATTGGTCTCTGTCCCCATGGGGCTCACAATCTAATCAACCTATATGTTTTGGAGTGTGGAAGGAAACCGGAGTAGCTGGAGGAAACCCACGCCAACATGGAGAGAACATACAAACTATTTGCAGATGTTTATCTGGGTGGGACTTGACTCCAGCCCTGCAAGGCAGAAGTTCAACCCACTTAGCCACCGTGCTGCCCACAGTGCCTAATATACTTTCTGAATTCAGTCTTGAAGGTTTCCTAGATCTCTGCTTGCTGTCATTTTATAGAAAGCTTCTATATTTACTTATCTGACCATGGTCACACAGGTGCATGGCTCGTTATAACACACAGCTCTAATTACTCTGTGATATAATGAGCCGTGCACCTGTGTGACCATGGTCAGATTTCTGTCCACTGGATGTAAACATAGAAGCTTTCTATAGAATGACAGCAAGCAGAGATCTAGAATACTGTGAGGAATTGATACAGAAAATTTATTGAAAAATTGAATTTTTCATCATACGATCAACAACATTAAGTTTGTCAAAGTGGGAATACTCCTTGAAACCTCCAGTAGAAATAGTCATAGACTGTTGTTAGCCACCAATCCCTAAACGTTAAAACGATAAAGGAAAAGAAAAAAGTGGGGAATGATATATATACGGCTATAAATACAAAACCATGTGTACCAAAAGATGTATTTTATTAAATAGAAACAAATATCACGGAAAAAACATACATTTAAAACCATTTAAAAGCAAACACCCATTTACATCTATGTGGCTCTGTGAGATCACTATCCTTGTAGCCCTATAAAACCTGGTGGAGCCCTGGTCACCTTTTTACATAATTTTTTTTTCACCACAAGAACCCAAAGGGACTCTGGGATTACTCAAGGGGTTCCAGCAGCTGTACCCCTGGCATATCGTGGGGATGAGAGATAAGTGTATTTCATATGACAAATCCTATAATCCTGGATGTACTTGTAGCAGTAGAGCACTGTCCTGAACGGTGACCTAGCAGATTCTATTCCATTCCATGTAATTGTAATCGGTAGTGTATTGGGGCTTATACAAAATCATTGGACATTTTCTGGTACCAATAAATAGGCATTGACATTCATATACAGCTTTAGTCAAATGGTGACCTATGTTCATAAATTGGAGCATTTTGAGAGTCCGCCCCTCCTGTAGTTTCTTCTCTTTCTATTATGTGCACTTGGTGTGGCCTAATTTTTAAAACTTGAGGAATAAGGAGCACAAATATTACAATTGTATTAAAGGGCAACTACTCAATTAGAAGAGATGTACCACTAAAATCCATCATGATAAACCAGGGACACTTGGCACAATGGCAGATTTTTAAAAGTTGATTTTAGTAGAAAGGATAACAAATATAAGACGATTACCACCATCATGGGGCCTGGATCTGGATTACCATGCTTGGTTTTGATGGTAAATTTCCTTAAACTATGAGGGAATGCATATGACTTCCAGTGTATATGCAGATACTTTATTGTATACCCAGTCTTACTGCTTAGTTTTTCTTTCTGGTTTTGTTACATTTGTACTGTGCTCCGCTGACATTCTGGATCACAATTTTAAGATCAGAGCCTCCATGAGTATCCCTTAAGTCTTCACCAGATAGATAAAATGTCTCTCTGAAGACCTTGTACATGACTGCCCGAAGGATTCCCAGCCTTACACTATCCTTCCTGTGTAGGCATCACTTTCATCTTATCTTTGAATAACGGAGGAATGATGGATTCTGGTCACACTCATGGCACATGTTCCACATCTTCTTACACATATTGCATAGGAAAGCATAATAGAACCAGACCCTTGTGTTGTACCTTATCACATCTATATCTATGGCATAGTATATTGAATTCCTGTACATTTCAGTACCCAGCAGTCGCTATGACCCCTCTTATACATGGGAGCATTCGATACATTTGGGAGCTCCGGCTAGAGCAAAAAAAACCTTTTTCTCTACTCTTGGATCTGTATTTAGACTTTTTGGACCGGTCTTGTACTGTGAGTAGTTCGTATGGGCGAATTTTGCACCACCAACAATTGATTTCTGTTTCATACATTCACTGTATGTCTACATTCTGTCTTGGATATGTCGCTTTGATAGTAAAGGGGTAATTCACTTACAGTTTTATCAATGACCTAGGAGTTCATTCACTTTGTACTCCAGTTTCTTCACCTCTTGTCACCCGCTATCATTATGTCTGTGTCACACTTAAGTACACTGGCAGTGACATATGACTTTCTTGAGAATATAAAATGATCTTAGAGCTGACCTGAAGGTCAATAACCTTTTGTGGTATCATGTTTTTTAAATATACTAACCCGAGTTCATGCTATATCTTGCTTGGTATGGGAATTGGCATTAAAAAGGAGTTAAAGAGGTTTTCCCACAAAGGAAAATAAGGCCCTAGCCACAGGATAGGGCCTAACTTGCTGATTAGTGGGGGTCTCAGTGACCCCTCGCCGCTCCTCAGACCAATGGAGCAGACGGCCGCGGATGACCGCTCTGCTCCATTAATCTCTATGGAGCTGACGGAGATCGCCGAGCGCTTGCCTTCGTGGGAAAACCCCTTTCACCCCATTATGGGTGAATAATCAATTGAAAGTCATGTTACAGTGCACATCAATAAAGGTTTGACCTGCGTATTACAAGTTGTTGCTTTGTGTAATATTAATTTTGAAGCACTGAAATGGGAATGTGCAGTGATGCATAAAGAAATATATACAGGTTTGTTAAACTTAAAATGCACTGAATAAAAAAAACTACATCCTTTGTTTTCTTTATTCCTCTTCTTTGGCCACTAGTGGTCATAATGAAACCCTACAATGTGCATGTCGTCACTCACAGCCTTTGCAGTGGTATATAGGTCTGTTTGTAATTTATCATTTTATTTGTATAAACCACTTGCACAACCCCTTTAACTACCACCAAATGCTCTTGACTACTGAGGTACAAATAAATGATTGCTTTATTGTAGACCCCATCGTACAGCTTATGTGTTTGATACTGGTTTATTATATTCATTACAATCCACTCAGGATATTTCTCTGCTGTTTCAAGATCAGAGTCTTCTTTTATGTTATTTTAAAAATGGCTTTATAACAATTTTCACATTAAGGCGAGCAGTACAATGCTCAATAAATAACAGTACAAAAGTAACAGCATTATGGAAATGGCAGTGACCAGTAGATGAGATATCACCAAAAAGGATAATAAGATTCTAAGATCAACATGGTCACCATCACACCTCGCACATACACACACACCGTCATTCAGTTCACAACACGCCTCACTCCCTGTCCATAACTTGACCTTAAAGGACCTTTTCAACCCACCTGGACCAGATCTTCAGAGCCTCCTCTTAAATCCCTTGAAATTGTCCCAGGAGATACCAGACTGTACTTCTGACAACCTTCCCCACACTGCTTCTTCTGTGTAGTCATCATTTTCTTACAATTCTATGGAAAAGTGATGGATTCTGGTCACACTCCTGGCACGTCTTCCACATGGTGCTACACAACTTTATCACAAATTGTATGGCATATTATATTGAATTCATCTTTATTACAGCACTTCCATTTTAGCACCCAGTAGTCACTATGACCTTTCTCAGACAAGTGTTTTTTTTTTTTTAAGTCACTTTGATAGTATAGAGATAATTCACTTACAGATGACTTTGTACAGGGTTACAGGTTGATCAATGACCTTAAGTTCGTTCATCTTGTATTCCAGTCTCTTCACCTTTTTACACCGGCTGCCATTATCTGTATCGCACTTAAATACCAGTGACTTTCTTAAGAATATAGCATAGCCAAAGGTATCTGACCTGGAGGTCAATAACCTTTGTGATTATATTGTATTATAGACAAATTCAGAAGATTTTCATTTTCATACAGACCTAAAGAACCTAACTTGAATTTGTATGTAAATTGGAACAGGTATATTTCATTATTGTAACTTCAGACAAATTTTTGTGACAATTGAATTTTTGAATTGTCATGGAAACAAAGATGATCAATAAAACGTCATCTAGAGAGATACACCAGAGCTCACAGTGGACAGAGAGATCCGTCATGTTTTTCCATCATATATTATACATGCAGGCCATTTACTTTAGAGACTGGGTTTTTCCTAAGAAGCTGAAGTGCAATTATTATTGTTGTTATTATTATCACAGATAATAGCCAGCCCCATGTAGTATACAGCCCAGCCTGCCCCCTGTAGTATACAGCCAGCCCACCCAGCCCCCTGTAGTATACAGCCAGCCCTCTCAGCATTTAAAAAACAAAAACACTTATATACTCACCCTCAGGCGGCCCCGATTCTCAGCGCGGCTCTCCAATGTCGGCGTGGCTCCTCTTCTTTCTTTGATCTTTAGTAACAGCCGGCAGGGACGCAGCCATGTTATCTTCCTGGCTGGCGCATACTATAATGTCATCTGCGGACGCATCATAGTACGCCCCGGCCAGGAAGATAACATGGTCGCGTCCATGCCGGCTGTACAGAAGAGCGAAGACAGAAGAGGAGCCGCACTGAATACTGGGGCCACCGGAGGGTGAGTATATTAGTTTTTTTTTTTTTTTTTTTTTACTCTTGTATAAGCCGAGGTGAGGTTTTTCAGCACATTTTTTTATGGTGAAAAACACGGCTTATACACGAGTATATACGGTAAGTATCAGCTGAGTTTGATAAAGATGCCCCACTGTTTAAAATGTGCTGAAAAACTCAATCTGTTTATGGCAGAAATTTTATGTCGTTTGCACCCTAGGACACCTTGAATTTACTGAGGGTATTATACGCTTTTGCAACTGGAACAACAAAAAAATTTGGAGCGTGAGCAGAGTCTGGCATATATTTATTAGTTGGCTTTGTTTACAACAGATAAACAATGCACTAGTCTTTTTTAAATATTGGCTTTTGATCATTTTCTGTACAATAAAATCCAAAATTTCTTTTACAGCTAAGAAGCTGCCAAAAAGTGAGCCCCAGAACACAAGCGGGGCAGCTGGTCGGACCCGGGGTGTAGACCTCCATGAGCAGACCCAGCAGAGCAGGAGCCAGTGCTGCAGCAATTAATACCGGAGACTGGAGAGCAAAGGGGATTCAAGATAAGATTATAACCTCTCTTCCTGCACCTGCCCTTCCACCCTCCAGAAATACAACTTAACACCTTTCCAGCACCTCACTCTGCCGAGACTTTCCCTGCTGCACTCCTCCCGCCTCTCACCAACGGATAACAGCACACACGGAAACTAAGCGAGTGGCGTCCCCTTCCACCCCCTACACCACTGAAGCCCTCGGAGATCTCCCTGCTAACTGCACTATTGTGGGTTTTAATTTTTTGTTTTTTCTTTTTAACGCTTCCAACAAACACACACAGACTACTCTTGGTGACACAGTAACGGATCGCATCTTCTGGGGACCTCGCCTTCTCAACTGAGCAAACAAGAAAAGAAGCAAAAAAAACAAACTGATTCTTCTTTGTATTATAGCTGCATATAGTGACTTTAATATTAATTTTTGTTTTGTCGTGTAGGTTCCCCTCCACCCACAAGCTATTTTACACCTACCTTTTGCTTTCTTCAGTTTCTCGCTGTTTCGCAGCCTCTGTCGTTCTTCAAACTTGGAAGAAGCCTCACATTACTTACCAGTCTTTCTCGAGAACTTGTAAACTATTGAGTTCTTGTTTGCTTCACCTGTCACTGCATTATTTGTGTGCCTGGACAACTACTGCTAGTAAGTGATTCCTCCTGTTTATTTAGATTTAGTCAGAAAACCATTTCGTAGTCGGAAAACGTGAACAATTTTTGGATGGTTCTCTGCTGTAAATGTGGTTTTAAGATGGACATATGAGATTTGCCTGTTACTGTAAGCACTGCAAGGGGTGAGTAGGCATTATGTGGGTAAGGCTTATGTTGGCCAAACCTGTCGATTTTTATCAGGCCTAGCCAACCATCTAATGTGTGTGGGCCCCTCTTCTGATATTGGGAGATATAAGGGATAGGCTATTGAGCCACTGCCAGAAGTGCCTGTAAATAGTATCCTTCCCTCTCCCTGAACAGTACAGGACTTATGAGGGGGATTTGGAAGAGATGGCTCAGCTGACCCCTGTCTAATGTATGTGACCAGCCATGAATTGCAGTCTCTATTTACAATGCAGTGAATTCAAGCTTAAGTTAAAAGGGTACAATCACATTTTTGTCTGGAGTTTGAAGCACATAAAATGGTTTACGGAAACTTTACTTGGGAAATTGGAGCCCTCTAGCATGATGTCCAGGAATTTTATTTAATATCGGGGATTTGCACTTATTCTTGTACCTGATCCAGACGTAGTTAGTGTCCTGTTTGTCAGATGAAGATGTTGTGCTGTTGTATGAGTGGATAGAGCCCTGTGTATACTATGGACAGATGATGGATAACATGCACAGTCCTTTCTGCAAGTCCTGACACTGCTTGGCAATGGTCTGCAGAAGCAACCTCCATATCTTTTATTGATCACTACCGGCAGTCACAAGATGAGCATTTCTCCTTTATGAAGAGGTGTCCTAAAATGGTTACGATTTGTAGTTTCATGCAAACCTGTGTATTCAGCATTGCCTCCTGCAAGGACTGCCACAAGCTGTGTGCACTTTAGTTCTCGAGCAGTGGGAAGCTTCTTCTTCTGTTGATTTCTACATATTCTCTGAAATTCTTCATACAATGAATAGCAGATGGGCTTATTGCACCAAATGTATCAGAGATCATCGACCTCCTAGCAATTGTGATCCTATCCCCTCCCATACATCTTGCATACATTAACCACTCTTTACCCTGCCAAGGAGTCTTATAAGTTTGGCCACAATGTACCAAACTGACTCTCGAGGTTCTCTCACGTCTTATCTATACACCAGTTGGCATGGCAGGTATGTGCCTTTCTGTGTGTGTCTAAGTGTTCTTATTGATTTCTATTGGTGGCTTTATGGATTGCCAGTTTTCTCTTGAAATGTGCCTTCCTTCCATAGGTGGACGGGACTGTTGGGGTACTGCTACTTACCACTTGTGAGAGGGATAGACAGCACAGAAATTACAAAGGCTTAGGATCTAATGTAAGACCTTTAGCAGATGTGTTGCTAAAATTTCCACGACTGTGCTCAATTTATCTGAATGAGGTGTGCAGAAATCCATGTGTGTGCCGCAGAAACCAATCCATTCAGATGTTAAAAATTGATTATTATTTTGGGGCATATGAACATACCCCCGGGGGAAAGTAGATAATCTTGGTAGCCAAATTTGTAGAAGACTTTTTGCTCAAAATTGGGTGCTGAAAATCTGACAGCAACAATCCATGACGATACAAAAATGATGCATAGAATTTCTATAAGCCGCAGCGTATTCTACGGATTGTACCTGGATGTAGATGATGGTTACACACTGATTGTGCTCATCTCTGTTCATCTACCCTGAAGGTGGAATAGGATTTTGCTAAATTTTGGTTGTTGTAAATCTGCAAGTACAGAACACAGGTATAAAATATTGATAGCAGATTGTGTGTGCCTATGGATTGAACAATTGTTGCAGATCCCAATCTAGAGAAATCTACACCAAAAGCAGTACTTTCATACATTGTGCAGATGTTGTAAGATATAAGCAATGCGGGAAACCAACCTGAGCATTTCACATGCCCCTTTATAAAATGAATGTGGTTTTGTAGCAGTTTGTATATAATTTTATTCCATTAGCTAGAGCCATAGGAACAGTTTGCAAAACTATATATAAGATAAAGAAAAAGCGTGTACTTCTCCTTCCTGCTAACGCTCCTTTTGGCTGTAGTTTGAAAAAAAAACACATGAAAATTGGGGTCATTCCGTCTGGGAACCCCACCAATTAGGGTGAACATTGTCCCCCCATTAGGGTGGGATACGGTAGCAGCGGGTTAGCTGCAGCTGACACATTGATGCGGATCCTCCGTTACTCCTTCAACCAATGCTTTATATTACAGAAATGCAGCAGGAAAACGATCCCATATAAACATACCCTTTATCTTCTTCCTATTATAGGCAAACTAATTTTTTTTAAGCCACTTTAAAACCCTCACATTTCTGATGTGTTTTAGATCTTTTCACATCTTGGGTATTTCATAAATGTTTTTTCAACTGTTATGGCAAACGAAAGCCAGATATGGAGACTACACAGAGATGTGGTATAATGGTAAGATGTGCACCTGTTCTGTGTGTTCCTCTCCTGGTTTTGGCTCAAACTGATCCAAAAAAAACTGATGCAATGACACTGATTTGATCCAGCCCTTATAATACTTTACAGATCTATACTGAAACTTATGGCCTTCATTGAGACCTTTTATAAAAAAAAAAAAAAAAAACATTTGTAGCTTCTGCCCATTTCCAACACTGCTGCTGTGTTAAACCCTCACACTACAATAGTATATGAAGCTCTAGGCATCTCATGCAGGAAAAAAAAGCACAAAAAAAAGTGATCTAATCTGAGATTTGTGGTTCAGTCTCTGACTATACCCAATATCTATATCCCAGATATTGATTAAATTACCAGTTTTATGTTTTGCATACACTGTAAGATCTGCCTATAGCCACAGATATCAGCCTAAACCTCTAGACAGAGACACTAATCGTTCCACATGTGTGCAGATATATTTATGGTATGGCGTTTGGCATTTGGTATGTTTATCCACATTGGTTGCCACTACTCTGCAGGACGTAGCCACAATTGCTGTACCCTGTAAGCTGCGCTAATTGCTCTTGGGAAGCTGCTGATTGAATAATAAACTTCTGTAGGAATCTGCAAGTCCTTCTACCTGTGGAAGATGTATGTTACAGTCTTATTAATCATTGCAGCTGATTGAAAAGTGATATTTATTTTTTAACTGTGATGATACATAATGTGCAAGCAACGTATATTATTGATTCCACAGAAGACTGTATATCCATTGATCCTGTAAAGGCTGATTTTGGATAACTATTCATTATTGGCTCAAGTTCACTAAAATTCACTTTACAAACTAATACAAAAATCACTGCTAAGGTTTTGCTATGGGACAACAGAGATATTGATGTTGTGCTTGTCCTTTTTCAATGTCCAGATGAAGTGATGCATTGTATTGCCACAAATACCCATTGTTGTACTCCAAATACTAACAAGGCCGCCTTCACCTGGATTCCCTATCTGCATATGGGTGAAACCTGGTCCAAGATGGCACATTACAGCTCCGAAAGATACAGTTACTTTCATTTTTAATGTGCATTTTTTATTTCTTATTTGCATTAAGAAAGATCTTACTTCAGTTGTAACCATGATGGACATCTCCCCCCTGATCTACCAATGTATTTAATGTAAGTAAAAACAAAGACTGTGTGTGTATAATAAATGAACTTAGCTTCTTAGTTGTCTGCTTCATTATTTTCTGTTTCTCTAGAGAAATCTCTTATAGTAGTCTATAAACAGTGAAGAGGAATTGTGACCATATTTCTTAACACTGATCTGTCACTTTATAATTTAAAGGTAACGATAGTTATTTTTGTTAAGCTTTTTCATCACAATTCCTTTAAGGGGTTTTCCCACCAAACAAGTTAAGCCCCATCCACGGCCTAACTTACTGATCTCAGTGATGGGATCCCCACAGATCACGAGACCGGGGGTACAAGTTACCTCTGTCGGATCCCTCGTCACTTGCCGTGATGAGTGAAGCTGATGGCACATTCTGCTACATTCATCTCTATGGAGCTGACGGAGATCGCTGACTACCGCAAGTGATGTGAATGCAACTGGAAACAGGATAAAGGGTTTGGGACAAGCAAGTTATCACCTATCCTTTGGATAACGATCTGATAGAACAGGGTTCCCTTACCCCTATTTGATGGAGTGGCAGATGAGGCATGGGTCCTGTGGCTCCATTCAATTGTGAGAATTTATCAAAACCTGTGTTTTTTTTTTTATGCTAGCCTAGATATCTCTTCAGCCGAGTGCAATGTGCTTCTTATATATAAGGAGGTGCAGGCCACACCATAATGTCACATTGCTTGCTACAATTGACTCTCGTATGGGACTGAAAATGAGCACAATGGGGACATTTATCTTGAGTCTGGAGACGTGTGTTTAGTCTTTAGGATTTTATACAAGGTTTCGGCCTGACCTGATTTATTTTAGTGGTTGATATAGGTGAGTGTGGTGGGTTTTTTGAAACTTTTGTCAGAAAAATCGCACCAAAGTCTAAAATATTTATGCAACCCCTTGCCTACGCCTGCACTAGACTGGCTGTGGGCGACTTTATCAGGCGTCCACGTCTGGAGACTTATGACAAATCCCTTATGACAAATCGGGCACTGCACAGGAAAAAAAAAAAACTACATGAACTTTGTGAAATGGCAAAATAAAAAGTGTAAAATTGCTAAAAAGTTGCAAAAATAGGGGAAAAAGATAGTTTTGATAAATATCCCCCATGTGTTTTGGATGTAAACAATGCTAAACATTTGGCACTCGTTACAGCTTTCCAGTTGAAACACCTATGCAATCGGGACAAGACCCTCTCTGTTCTGGTTGAATTACAAAGAATCCAAACATGAGTCTTTATTGCATGCGATGATCGCATGCGTTTCCCTGAAAACTCATCTGTATTCGGGCAGAGGACCGCCCCCTGTGCAATAGCATCGCGTTATGAAAGGACGCCTAGTGGAACGTGTGACCGCGCCCTTCTAGATTAAATAATCTCATCGCTTTAACCCTTGCGTTTTGAAGATTAGCCAAATATCTCTACAGCTGATTTTGAAATGCATGTGCCAAATGTGAATGCACCCTCAATCATCTGTTGCTGTAAAATTACATCAGGCAGAGGGAGGGAGGAAGTGCTGAGGGTGCGGGGTGGAGGGGGAAACGGTATAAATGCTTGTGACGGTAGAGCACGGAGGGGCTCTGGTAATTTACCCCAGAGACCTTCTGGCTCATAAGCATCATTTTAAAAGTTGATTTTAGAAGGAAGGAGGTCATGGATCTATGAGTTCGGGTGATGGCACACGTGGTGCTTTGAATGCGTTTTTGGTCCGTTTTTTAGCAGTCCGTCAAAAACCGCATGCGGTAAAAAACGGATGCGTTTTTTGACCAGTTTCAATTAAGATAATTGGTCAAACCTGTCAAAAACGGATTGATTTAAAAAAAAAAAAAAAAAAAAAAAAAAAACATGCGTTTTTCAAAAACCCTTGCATTTTTTAACGAATGCTTTTTTTGACGGACTGTTTAAAAACAGGCCAAAAAAGCGTTCAAAATGCCCCGTGTGCCATCACCCTGAGGGCCCGTTCACACGTTGCGTTTTGGTTGCGTTTGAAACGCATATACAACAGCTGATGAGAGGTAATTTGCCTAGTTATATTACCGTTTAAGTTTGTAAACAAACGCATGCGTAATGTAATTGGGCAAATCACCTCTCATCAGCTGTTGTAATGCGTTTCAAACGCAATGAAAACACAACCAAAACGCAACGTGTGAACGCGCCATCAGGGTGTTGTCACACTTCGAGCTTTGCTTCTGTTTCTAAATGGAATCAAAGCACAGCAATTCGTCATCCAACCAATAAAGAATGGAGGATGAGCACCATTATATACATATTATGCTGCACGTTGTACATCATAATATGCATATAACATATGTGATGTATATCTGTGATATTTAAATGCTGTATTTTCATACGGTGTAAATACATGTGCTGTACATCTGTATATGGCACTGTATGTGTGTATCTGTGATATTTAAAATCTGTATTTGTATATGTTGTGTGTATATGTGCTGTATGTCAGTATATGCTCTATATGTGTGCAAGAGTGTCTGAATGCGTGCATGAATGAAGAACTCTGTTTATAAGTGTGCGTGTATGTGTGTATGTATATGTATATATAGTGTGTGTGTGTAAGCCTGAGGGCACGTTCACACGTTCCGCTAGCGCCGCGTTCATAACGTGACGCTAGCGCACAGGGGGCGGAGTTTGGGGCGATCGCATATGCGTTTCCAGAGAAACACATGCGATCGGGTTATTAATCGCATGCGTTTCCCGGGAAGCGCATATGTGATCGGCCCGAGCCCCGCCCACTGTGCGCTAGCGTCGCGTTATGAACGCGCGAACGCGCCCTTAGGTTCTCTTTGGAACGCTTAAGGAGTTGACTTCTGTTTACCTTTTTTGTAGTTCACCTTATTTCATGATAATAGTAATTACTTTAAATGTATAGCGCACACAGATTCTGCAGCGCTGCTCAGACCTTGCCAAATCAGTCCCTGCCACATGGGGCTCACAATCTAATCAACCTGTTTTGGAGTGTGGGAGGAAACCGGAGGACCCGGAGAAAACACACACAAACTCTATGCAGATGTTGACTTGGATACCTATTGCATGAGCGTTTAGATATTTTTGCCAAGCAACATTCTGGAAGCTTCTAAGCTCCTCAGCCGGAGGGACACAAGATCTCTGCAGCTTCAGATGGCAGAATCTTGGAAAGTTTCCATGTTTGTAGCCATGTGATCCTCCAGCTTGCCCAAGTCTTCCCCAAACATGTGAACTCGCCTGAAGGAAATTTGCTATTCAAAGCGTAACAAAAAGAATAATATTTTGCTCTGCTGTATTTACTCAATGAACAGTTTGTGTGGATCCAGCCTGTAGTTTGTTGAACGACAGACTCGCTCACATGGAGGATGATCCCTGGAAACAGAGACAAGGCCATTTACATTTTTAAAGGGACACTGTTACTAGTAACCCCAGGTAGGGTATGAAGTGTCCTTTCTAGAATTCCCTCTTATTTTTAATATGACACCAAATGTTTCTAGGTACTATAGAAGATAGGGGCGTCCGCAACCACTAAACTTGACTCATCTCAGTCAAAATATGACTCTCATCTGCTCATTTTCACATGACTTCACATGAGTTGTTTGTTTTCTTATTTTTAATATACAGGTAAAAGGCTAAGATCAGGGGCATAACTAGGAGAAACTGGGATCCATAGCCTAGCACATGTTTATACAATCACACACATTTATAGATACACATACATGTATACAATCATATCCACATATTTATGCACATATATATAGAGCATGTATATCTGAATTCTCGGACGAGTGTAACCTAGTGAAGTTTTCATTCTGGTGGTGCAGCTCATATCGGGATATACTCAGAGAGTGCGTTATAGACGGCAGAACCGCACGTGTGAACACACCCTTAGCAGCACCGGAGCATCTTGGTATACCTGGTGTTCAATACAGGCGGTCCCCTACTTAAGGACACCCGACTTACAGACAACCCATAGTTACAGACAGACCCCTCTGACCTCTGATGAAGCTTTCTGAATGCTTTACTATAGTCCTAGGCTGCAGTAATCAGCTGTAAGATGTCTATAATGAAGCTTTATTGATAATCCTTGGTCCCATTACAGCAAAAAATGTTTAAACTCCAAATGTCACTGGGGCCAAAATTTTTTTTGTCTGGATCTACAATTATAAAATATACAGTTTCGACTTACATACAAATTCAACTTAAGAACAAACCTCCAGACCCTATCTTGTACGTAACCCGGGGACTGCCTGTAGTCTTAGTTAATTCTTCTTTATGTTCTTGGTTGTTTTTATTTTTGCAGATCAATGGAAACAGACACCCAAACAATGAAATGTGAAAATGCTTAGAAACGGGACACACAACTAATATTTTATAGAAATATATTATTATTATTATTATTATGTTTTCCTCACGGTTCACCACTACAATACTGAGGGGCTATGTCCCAGTCTGTCACTAGTTGGCAGAGATGCATCACTATGCTCCACGTCATGAGTCTCCACAATGTTTCCAGCTCTGAACTTGACTTTACTCCACCCGCAGCTCTGAAAGGGTCAAAGCGGGTGTTTGGTTGGCCCACCCCCCTGTGACGTCACTACGCGTCCCATTTAAGGGAACTGGTCGCTCTGCCTTACTGTGCGACTCCATCTGTCAGCGAGTGAAGACGCGCGGCTTCGGCAGGTAACTACGTGTGTAGAGCAGAAGCCGCATCGGACTGGTCAGCGCCAATGTGCGTCACCGCTGCGGCTTCTCCGCTATGGCGCCCTGTAGTGAGCTGGCGGCGGTGCGGGGGCAGGCGGGACTGGCAGCTTCTGTTGTGGGTTACGGGACTATAGTGACTGTGATCTAGGCTCCCAGTACTCCCCTAGGGGAGGCTATACAATTAAACACTGTGTCGTGATAATTTATGCAACTTTCTAATGTACTTTGGCTCCTCCCCGTTGTCAATCAATGAGGGCATAATAATAGAAATCAACTCCCTTTAAAAACCTCTGCATTAGCAATCTTTCTCCTGGTGGTTTGGTACAATGTATCAACTTTAAGTTATTTGTTGGGATGTATTGAAGTGTAGCATAGAGTCCCCTGTGGGAGGTATCCGGTCTGTAGGAATGTATTTGTGCAGTGTGTGTACATACCCCTAGGCTCCCAGCACACAGGTAGTAACTCCACAATGTGTCCTCTCACATTGATGGAAACCTACTTCAGACTCCATGTTATGTCAATCACTACATATATGTATTCACCTTTTATTGTTAGTATCTATGGCAGTGATGGTGAACCTTTTTGAGAGCGAGTGCACTTATTTATTTCTAAGTGCCAACGTGGCAATTTAAGCAATAACTTATTGCTTACTGCTTTTTCAAAGCTTTTAATCGTATTGGCGTCCTGAGGACATCAATACAGTAGAAAGAGGAGAAATTCTGATTATTTTGTAGCTTCGCTCCAAGGTCCCCTGTACAGAAAGAATGCAGAGCCCATGTCAGGAGCTCAAATTATAATCCAGCACTGGCTATATCTTCTCACTTCTCCTGCAGCAAAGGATGTGATGCTTTAAAATAGTGCTAAGTGCACAATGTCCTAAGTGGCCTGGGACTGCAGGAAGAGGCCATGGGTCCTGTCTTATGAACTCTATGCTGAGGACCTAGGTGTCCACAGAGAGGGCTCTGAGTGCCACCTCTGGCACCCGTGCCATAGGTTCGCCACCACTGATCTATGGAATCACATGGATGATATGGCTATTGTAAACTACAGTAGATTTTCCCCAATGAAATCCATGCAGAACATCTGCTCCCATTTGCTGATGTAGAGATTTAATTACAGGGGTGTAACTTTAGGGGGTGCAGAGGTTTAGGGGGCCCTTATGGTGTCCCATATGAGAAGACTATTACTATAAAACATACATTATAGTCGAGGCCTGGCACAGACTTTGCACTGGGGCAAAAAAGCCGCAAAAAGGGACTGAGTGTTCCCGTTTTTAATATTTTGGATATTCTCACTACTCATCTATTTATTTAGCCACCTTACCGTTTGCCAAAACCGTAAGAGTTTTGTCAAGGACCTCCATTCTGATGATAGATGTGGGACCTAAAGCCACTAGCCGGGTACTGCACATACTGTGTAAATGCAATAAATGTCTGTGGTGTGAATACCCTTCTAACCCTATATCTTCTGAACTATAGAAGTGGTGAATATTCAGTGACTTGGCTTGAGGACCCAAACACTGCCACCAGTTTCAGAGATTAGTGTTTTGAATACTGTTTTCAGAGAAGCCATAGAGTCGCAGTACTGTCATGGCTCGACTGATGTCATATAGTGTAGGTAAGTCACCACAAGTTGGGATGGCAACTAGTTAGGGTAAATTAGGATTACCTGTCCCATGGGAAATTATTAAAGTCAAAATGTGACATTCCCATGAGACTCTGAATACTTGTGACTCCTTATAAGTAATTTGCTTACAGTGTTTGTTATCATAACTTGTGTTCCCTTTAAGACTGTTCTGCACGGAGCATTACAGCATTACCTCCATCCTTCTGTTATCAAGGGAGATAAGCCACTGCCACTGGCTGAGCCTTCCCTCTCACTATTTTCGGACACACCCTTGGCAGAACATGTACTGTATATGGGGGGGAAGGTTGGTGCTGTGAACAACAACGATTGCAATCCAAAGCTTACATTGTACTGTTACCTAATGCATCTGGCCACCCATTCTGACTTCCTTCCGCATTCTCTTTTTATAGGTATATAATTCTCCTAGTATTGGCCAGTTTCGTCCCCTTCCAACTGTAAAATTGTTCATGTTTTGTGTAACTTTCTTTGCTATATAAACAGAAATCCTCATAAAATGATACAAATTAAAATTATTTTGGTGTAAACTTTTTGTAAAAAATGCCCTTATCTAGTCTTCCTACACAAACTGAGACTCATTGGACTCCCAATAGACCTGTAAAGCACATTTATCATATTCTGGGTCCATTTGTGAATTTTATAACTCCCTGTAAAATGTCCTATATTTTTGTTTTCTTTAGTAAATGTACCTGTTATCTTTATTGATACTAGCCTGATGCGCAGGATCTCTGTTCATTGCCAGTCTATAAAATGTAGGCTGTTTATTGGTGTGTGTGTGTGTATAGCAGTATGTGGTGGTTATCATTTTACTGCTAAAATCGCAGTAAAATTTCACAGGATTCAGTTCACTATTCTTTGCATTTTACAGCTCGGTATATAAATTCTCACCTATTGCAGTGATGTATAAGGTCACTGGATAACATAAGTCCAGTGATGCACCAGGTAACCTCCACAGATCTCCGTCTTGTGTATTCTGCTGTGGTCATAGAATCTCCTCATTGCAGATGTAAGACTCTTAGAAGTCAATTCCGCTAAAGTGGCCAAACTATGGCAGTGCAGGTACATTGATTCAGTATGGGGCTGATGGAATTGGCGAAGTAGACCCGAGTACCCCATACAGAATGGGTTGCGTATGTGCTTGAAAGAACAAGATTGCGGGATAGGAGGATAATGCTTAAAGTTGACCCTATCCTAGACTGCATTCATGCGTACAGTGGGGAAGATCTTCTCCCTACTGCAGATATGTTTAAACACTTGCAATCTTGAACGAGCAACACGTGATTGGTTTGTTTACTGGAAAAAGTTGTGTTGCCATAATAATTCCTTTTATTTATATAGCGCACACAGATTATGCAGCGCTGCACAGAGTTTGCCAAATCAGTCCCTGTCCCCAATGGGGCTCACAATCTAATCCACCTACCAGTATGTTTTGGCGTGTGGGAGGAAACCGGAGGACCTGGAGGAAACCCACACAAACTCTGAGAGAACATACAAGCTTTTTGCAGATGTTGACCCTGGGACTTGCACCCAGGACTGCAAGGCTGTAATGCTAACCACTTTAGCATTAGCTTTCTATACACCATTCGCCTTTGTGAACGCATCCTCAATATTAAGCATTGACCATGATTGGGTGGAGCAAACCTTGTGTACTTGTTTACCACAGTAGTGGTAGAATGTTCTGTGGAGGGTGTGTACTAATATCTCTGCCAGCGCTGATAAGCTAGGGAACCCTTTCCCCTAAAACTACACAGCCTAATGTAGTACAGTACAATGGTAGTAAAAACAAATATATATACACTAACTAGTCATTCAGCATCTAATGTGCATAAGGGTGTCCTGAGTGTACCCCAATAAGTGAAGTCTGGTGGGGAGGGGGATTGGACATGCTAGTCCATCTTGTGTGGCTTCTTCCCTGTAGACTGCCACATTGCAGCAATGAGGGAATTAAGCTGTATAGTTTATGATCCTACAATTAGTAGCTAAGGTTATCAGTATAGTAAGATAAGCAGTTGGCTTGTTCCCTGTGAACCGTGAACTATGCAATGCAAGATCATGGCCTCTATTATTAGAGCTCAGACCTCTGGCTTATAGGATCAGTAGATATTCGATACTTTCTACTGAGAAATTGGTTTCTAGCCGCCAGATACTTTCTCTTTCCATACAACCTTCTCTGATCCTTTGAATATTAATGGACAAAGACTCACTTAAAAAAATAAAAGTCTGATTGTTGGTAACCATCAGAGGCTGTGGCATTACCTATGCAAAGGAACAGAGCCCGTCTGGACTACAGGAAAATAGGACTTGAATGGCAGCACAGTAAAAAAAAAAAAAACTTCCATCCAATATGTAATACAAAAATATGTGACCCATTTCAGGCAAGACACTTGTGCTCTTAGTCGGTGCCAGTGCCAGCACTGGGCAAGTGCCAGGGCTCAGAGCTGCTGGGGGGGGGGGGGGTAATTCCATATAAAGCTGTATGTAAGGAATCCATGGGGTGAGGGGGAATTTATATAAAATAACCATAAGGGGGCTGTATGCTATGATAACCTAGGGAATATTTTATGGAACAGGAGACTGTTTTCTGTTTTGAATGCCTCCATGTGAGTTCACTGCAAAGGGGCCCATGGAGGTTCTGTCGCCCAGGGGCCTACTGAAACCTGGAGTCGACCCTGCTCTTAGCCCAAGTCTAAAGGCACCTGTTTATTGTCTGAAAGTTTTGTATTGCGTGTTTATGGAAATGGATTTTCAGAAGATATAATGGAGAAAAATTTTAAGTATCACAAGGGCTGAGATCTACAGACTACTTTATCCACTTATTTTTGTAGAGGATACATGTTGCTAAAGTTTAGTCTAACTCCCAAATCACCTATCAAGTAAAAACCGTATTGTGTAGGGAACTTTTAAGTTTTTCACTCTTCTGTTTACCAATTATGGCATAATGATAACGACTGATTTTTATCTTAAAAAAATTAGTTTTTTGCACCAGTTTTGTTTCCTTTTTGTTTGTTTTTTTCCCCTTCCTATTTACACAAGCTTTGCCCCCGTTTTACAATGATGGACCTTCCCCATAAAGACAGAGAAAGCAAAAAAAGGCACTTCAACACTGATGGTCATGGTTCCCCACAGTGTTGGTGTTTCTTGGCATAAATATGTAACTTTCCCTCATATTCTGTAAATGAGCGATGTTTTACTTTGCATTCAAAGCTGCACCATTTTGTTTTTTACACATAACCATAGATTCCTGTTGGCCGATCTTGTACATCTATCTCGGCTGACTTGCATACACACCGGGCTCTGCTGTGCTACACATGGGTGACAAATATTGCTTCTAGACAACTTCTCTGGGATTACAATATGTTCTATTATTTTGTTCTCCATCTGCCTGATCCTTCTCTCCCCTACATCTGCTGTCACTAGACGGTCAACAGGTATAAATGGCTATAGGTTGGCTATAAATTGGCTTCTCGTGTACCATTAGTAATATTTAAAATTATTTAGATGGTGTAAAAATTGTATTTGAATTGGACATCATGCTGTTATAAACTGTAAGAAGATAAGTCACAACTCCACTCCTCCCTTCATAATGACATCCACACAGGTCACAAAAACTCCTCACAGTGCTCTCCTATGGAATTCAACTACATTCTACGTAGGGCACTTTTGGAGTACTTGCACCTTTTGCTATTTTTCTTACATTTTGTTTTTCTGTCTTTGCTGTAGGGTACATCATGACACTGCTATGTAGGGTCTCATCAGTGGCACTATGCAGCCTCACCAGACCACACAGGTAAGTAACTCTAGCTCAAACCCCATGATGTCTTCATGCCATTTTTTTCTTATTTTTGGCAGAAAAATCCTTGCAGGCTTTAAATCTATTGAATGAAATCCCTGAATCAACACAACTATAATTGTAATATTAGTCTGTCACCATATTTAACCTCATTAAGGGACAGGGAACCTGTCACCAGTAGGCAGAATTTCACTGGTGACAGGTCCCAATAGGCATTGCAGAGTACATAGCAGTCAGACTCTCATCTGTGCTCCCCTCCGTCCGTGTAATATCCCTGGAATAAGATGTGATGCCTCTTTCAAATCGTAATGCTTCCTTGCTCATTTACGTAAGTCTCCGCTCGGCCCCTGCTAGTAATTATACAATTATTTTCCTTCCATGTTCTCATCCCTCCCTCCATGGCGTCAGCTTACCGCACAGGAAACCTTGCGCCTGCGCGGTGACCCTTACACAGGAAACCTGCCAGCGAACTGCGCTGGCACCACGGAG